>NC_051847.1:76859962-76967053 GCF_002237135.1 Teleopsis dalmanni | reverse complement strand
TTGATGTAAAACACTTTAAAGCGTCCAAGATCTTCCCACTTTATTTTAAGTTGATTAAATAAGCCTAAAGAGCTTTTTAAAAATACATGAAACTTCATGTTTTTCGAGCTGAACATCTAGGATTAAGACCATATAATTAAATCGAATAGACTAACTTAATGATTTTATCCAATGATTTTATTCATAAAAGTTCTGTGGCAAATACTTATTCTATTAAATTCATTGACTTTATTTATAAAAGTTTGAGTGTAAAGAACGTCAAATATATGACAAACAAAATATAGGAAATCAGTTTTTCTTATCATAATTATTAGGAACAGATATGGTTGATATCAGAGTTTTACAATTTTTATTAGCACCTTCGGTCTATAATAATTATGTTTTGGCATTTATAGATCTGATTTTTTAAACCTGTTCTTTTAAAACACTTGAATGTTTTCTCAGATTTGTAATACGTTTTTGGGTTGTTGTAGCCCGACGGGATTTACTTGTGTAACCTCTTTGGGGATGTTGAAAGGTATTAGTCGTCTTCGATAAGTAGCTTCGGGACATAAAACCGGCCGTTCTTGGAATCGTTGGTAAAAACTTGTTATTGTAAATCGCTGAGATCTGGACAGTAAATAATATGAAACTATACACGAGGCGAATACATGGTTTAGGATGTGGATAGGTAATGGTTGATTGGGGATAGGGGAGCGGGAGACTACGAAGTGGAGTTGGGTGGGTCTAAAGGTCGATTGGACGGAGTTTTGTGTGTGCGATAAATATTTTATGATATATATGGTTTTTGTAGCCTACAGAGCTCTGCTTATATAGAGCTCTGTAGGCTACAGAGCTCTATTTTGGGAGTGTTGAACAGCATTTGGTCATCGAACTCGACGAGTGGCTCTGGGACGTAGGCCCGGCTGCACTTGAAGCCAATAAGTATAGTTGCTGGCATCGCTTTCACTGCAGCATATTAGTTGCGTTGCTGTTGTAAAAAGTCAATCCAATGTTACTATGAGAAAATTATAGGAATTTTTGGCTAGAGACGTCTATTAGTAAAAAATAAATAATAAATAGAATTATTGTACTATTTAAAATTTTTTTATTATTTCTACAATTTTTTAACTTCGATCTTAGGAACTGTCTTAATACATATGTATTTATAAATAAGTAGAAGTATTATCGTATTTGTGTTCTCTATAGATGTTGTAAAGTTTTGTTCATAGATTTATAGAACTAATTATTAACATTCTCATATTTTGGTATAAAAGTGTATTTTACATCAAATTTAGATATTAAAATGTGTCTTTGTAATTGTGTAAACCTCTGTCTTAAAAAATTTCTTTACACCTTTTTTTTTCGTTTAATTCTAACAACCAAACCAAATAAATAATTGAATCACCCATGTCCCTTGTGTCACACTTAGGTTTGCTGGTAGCACAAGCACATCATCGTCTCAATACAGTAACTTTAGTACTAGTGCTAAGTTAAAGGACACTACATCTGCATCTAACACCACGCATTTTGACAGGTAAGACTACACGTCATGATACTATGTAACTATTGAAAAAGGATTGACTGAGCTAAGTATATATATCTTAAAATGCATGCTATCACAATATAAAAATTGTTGATTAACCATATTAAAATACAGTTAAATTAATTAAATTAATAAAAGAAAATAATGATTTATAAATAATATGTTTTTTTTTTTTTTGCAGTGCTTCGTCAAACAGTGCTAGCAATAGCAATACTTCAGTGAGTTCGGTATCCAGCGCAGTTAATGCAGCAGCCACTGCTGCAAATAGCATCAGTTCCACATCGCTTGGAGGATTATCGAACTCGAAAGTTTCAAATTCTGCCTCTTCTAATAGTGTCAATGCGAATAGTGCAAATTCTGTTGGTAATAATAATACCAGTGCAACTAACAGTGCGAACAGCGTTAGTAGTGTTAATAACAACAATGTATCCTCAGTCGTAGCAGCCACTGCATCCGCTTCTACTGTTTCGTCAGGCAATAAGAACAGCGCAGCTAATAATGCTGGTATGGTGTCTAATATTCAAATGGTTAGTCAATATATTCAGACTGGATTGCCATATTATCAGCAACCAGTATATTCATACGAGGATATACAAATGATGCAACAGAGAGTGCCACATGTGGTGAGTTGATGGCGATGTACAACACAATACCAAAAAAAAATTACATACAATAACAACATATGCCATGCAATTCACTTAATCCCACTCAAAATTCAAACGCATTCTGCATGATTTTGCAAACATATAAACTCCAAATCCTATCACAATTTTTATACACACCAATTTCACTTAAAACTTACACAACAAATTTAAAACAAACAGAACATTGGTTATGGACTATGTTTATATTAGATAACAAAAAATGCTACAAAATTTTTAACTTAAAAGCGAAAATTGCATTTACTGTGAAGAGCTTGTCAATATACCTAATATGAATTGATTTCTTATAATAACATAAATTGTGTATTATGGTTTTCAATATCTAATTCATTTCTATTATAAGCAAAGTCATCATTAACATGATACACAATCATGTTGTTTTCTATATAAAAAAAATGAATTTAAAAAGTAATTTCTTAATCCAAACAATGATACAAATCTTATGCGAGCAAATGATACAAATCTCTATTTTTAACAGAGAGATTTCGAAAAGTAGTGAACTACAACAACAAATATTTTTTTTTATTTTATTTTCGATTATTACCAAATACTCATCATCAGTGGTCTTGGAATTATTTCTCTTGTATTTAATTACATATTCGTGAATAGTTTTTTTGAGACTGCAAGTACAAGTTTATTTTTAACTTTATTTAAAATGAAGTATGTCAAAGATAACACTATCTAAAAAATAAGTGCTACTTTAGTTACACACTAGGTAAATAAAAATAATATATAATTTGTTATGTTACATCAACACTTTAGAAAACTACAAGCTTTCAAATAATATTTTATAGTCTGTCTATTCAAATAATTTTAATTTTAATTATTTGACTTCATTATAATTTTCAATTAAAATTATAATTAAATTCCATAGATTTGACTATTAAAATACGATCCATAAGCGGCAGCTTTTGACGCTTGAAAATGAGTTTTAATTGCTTTTGTTTTTTTTTTAATTGTGTTTACACTATACTGAAACTTAAAGTTTAATAGTTTTTCAATGTTATTTTTTTTTTCTTGCCGAAAGTTACTCATCTTATAACAAAAAGAAAGAAATTAAAAGTTAGAAGGATTCGAATATAAATAAAAAGACAACAACAAACATTTTAGTTAATTTATTGAAGTTTGGTTAACCACACAATCCTGTTTAGAGTATTGCCAAGTACTTATCATCAGTAGTGTTAGCAATTATTCGAGTTTTTTTAAATTATTTTATAGTCCCTATGTAATTTGTTTGGACTGCAAGTAACAGGCTTATATTACTCGGGCTTGTATAAATATTTTTTGTTTTGTATAATAAAAATTAATTTAACCGAGGAGACCTTTGTTATTTAACAACTCAGATTTTTAATAAGTAATATTTATAAAGATATTCAAATTTTTGTTTATATTTTAAAAAGTGAAAATACTTTATAGTAAATACTTCATATTTTAATGTAAATACTTCATAGGACATATAGAGTGTTTCGTATAATCCTGTAAAACGTTTGTTTGCATATAAATGTAAAGTGTGGTATAACATTTAACACTATGATTAATTTAATTCTATTATTCTAAAATTGGTTTATAATATTGATATAATATATTATTATTATTAAAAAGTAGACGTGAAAATTGCCCAACAGCCGGTACTGCGGCCAGAAGAGACCTATTGTACCAGTTTCACTATTGATTAAACAAAGCCCCTTAAAGCTTTGTGAATACAGTCTAGAACTAAATCTAGAGAAGAGTTCTTAATCTGTTCTGGTGACAGAAATTCTTTATGAAACAGGTTTCTTCTCTGCGTTATTAAAGCTGGACAGTCACAAAGAATGATATAATATAACACAGCTAGTGAATTTGTTAGAAGAATAACAAATTGTTTGCAAAAGTCCAGTTGGTCAGTTGGTTAATTAACACTGATTCTGATTTAAATTTGATAGGATACAAGTTCTATCTTTGGTACCTGCAGTCTAAAATAAAAAATTATTTACATATAACTTTGTATAAAAAATATTTTAAAAAAATATCACTAACACTGGATATTTAGCAATACTAAAAAAACAGCTGTATTCTGCAAAAAATGTAATTAGTTAAAAATATGAATTTTTTGTTGTTGTAAATCACTACTGTTCAAAAAACATTTCTATTAAAATATAGTTTCCATTGAGAAAATTTTTAAATCAGTAATTATCTCTTTTTCGCGCGAAAGTGAATGGATAAAATGTAACCCTTCTGTTTCTGTCTTCTATTAAAAATCAGTTTCAGGCGTAAAGATGTCGTTAATATTAATAGGCCTATTTATTTTTATTGTCATTATCAAAATCTAGTTAAATTTAGATGTGTAATTCACAATGGTATAATTCTAGAGCAATATTGCTTATAAACTAAAGTAAAGCAAACAAAACATTGCTGCGATGTGTTCGGCATTTTCATTTACGAATCTAACTACTAGAAACAAGATTAAGATAAAATTATGATTAGCTGTGTGAACATGTTTTTAGTAAAACGAGCCGAACGAGCAAAATTTCAATTAGTTGTGCTGTGTAAAACGACTATTAAATAGTTTCCTGTAACCAAAAATTTTGATAAATGTTTTAATATTAACCGTGTTTTATTTTTTATTTTATTTTCTATAATATTGTGTCAAGACAATATGAGAATTCAGCTAATTTTTTAAATGCACTGCTGTGCATATAGAAACTGAATTATTTTTTTTAAGTCTTTCATTTGGCTATATACAAAAATTTAGTGTATATGTATATACGGTAAAAATAAAACGTGCCTATTAAAGTTATTTATACAAGGGTTCTCTATAAATTCGACGACTTTATTATTATAACAAATTTTCTTGTCGTTTTTCTGTTATCATAATTTCTCACATTAAAATTTTATTCTCTCACATTAAGTAATATATAGATTTGAATTGAGTTTAGGGTTTTTTAAATTAAGAGCTACAAAAAAAAGCAACAATGTAAATGCAAAAACTATGTACCAAAAATAAAAAAAAACATAGTGCCAACAGCAGCAATGTTTTGATTTATTAATACTACTAATAATAGTACTGTTGTTATTGTAACCCAAAGACCTGCTGTTTTATTCCTGTTAGTAATGTTTGTTATAGTAAACCTAGACTAGTAATAGTCCAGGTAAACAAACGTGGCTTTGAGATGCAAATCCAATCACTACATCGAGAGCACATATTGTCGCTCATACTCTCTCATATCTTTCTAAGCTCCCATACGATATTTTTGTATTTATTGGACCATGAAATTACTTTCTAAATTTATTGTCTTTATATAGAAAATAACTAATATACATTACATATATGGTAAAGAAATAGTTTGCTACTTTTGATTTAAATTGTTTAAATAAATTTTAATTTGCTTTTTTAAATTTTAAAATTCTCAACGGTTTAAAATTTTTAATTATTTTGCTAATTGAAAATGAAAATAATTAATTATAATTATTTGGATGTTTAATATGTTGTGGTGTGTTAAAAGTTAAGTTTTGTGCTTGTAATGAAATATTTATAAAGAACTGTTGTATCATTTTGTTGTTATTTGGCTTTAAAAAACTACAAAAGAAATTTGAATAAAATGATGCAAACTATTTTGCTCTACAATTTTTACATTTTTCTTTAACCAAATCACTCACATTATCCACCTCATGTAATAATCATTACCTGTTACATTCGTAGAATCCCATCAATTGGCATCCATAAATTGGCATTTTTTAACTTTTTGTTGTTTTGTTTTTGTTTTTAATAAAAATATAATAATGGTGACTAGTATATACTTTATAAAATATTAATATATTTTGCTTTTTATATATAATATGCTTTTTATTTATATTGTATATTTAATATTAATTTCAAAGAAAATTTATAACATTAATTTTATTAAAACAGTGTATATATGTTTTGCTGTATAAGTATATATGTAAATATGTGTACTACTAATATTGATAACGAAGTTATTTCATTTTAAATTAAATTTTTGAAAATAGATGTACATACTTGTGATCAGTCCCTGTTAAGTTGTTCGTTAACACTATACTTTATCATATTATAGTATAATAGATGAGATTTTTCACTATACAATACCTGTAAACAGCTGGTTCATCCCTACAGTTATGGTAAGGTATCCCTCTATAGCAGAACAAAGTTGAGATTGCCGGTGAGATATTTAACAGGTCCGAAGAGATAGAGTGTCGACTCTGCTTAGAAGCAGACGAGACTTCCAGTCACATTCTCTGTGACTGCCCAGCCTTGATCTAAGCCAAGAGGAGATCACTGGGAGGAGAGCTTTTCCCCCCTTCTGACATTAGGAGGTCCTCAACGGGCGACATTCTGACCTTCATTTGGAAAGCGGAATATCTTCTGTTCGGTTAGGGTCTATTGCAGCACAAAATATCAATTTGGTCGCTGTGTTGTGCGCCGTCGGGAGCTAGTACCCCGTTCATTCCTATCCTACCTGTACATAAGTTGAAATATAGCAACAACTTACTTCACAATTCTTTATTTCAATTTATCCAGTTGATTACGGAACATTTTAGTTAAAAAACGATCCATTAAAATTTTACAGTACGATAATTCTCCCCTTTTGGCATGAATATAGCCTTTCCATGTACTTTGGAATCAGTTCTCTTTCGTTTACTGCTGTTGTGGACAATCTATTTCATGTTTTCAGTACTGATTCGTCTCAAAAATATATCATTATTTTGCTTTTAATTGAGTAAAAAATGTAGCAGTCAGTTACTTCAACTAAAGCGAAACCAACATATGTTTGAAAAAAATGCAATAAAACATGGAATATTCTATGCTGACTTTTATAGCGGTTGCGCCTCTATAAAAGTCAGCATAGACTTTTATAGACATAACTAAGTTTATAATCTTATCAAACTGGTTTTCTATTACTGAAATAGTGTAGTCCATCATTTTCGAATGAACGTTGTCCAAGTCTAACAGCTTCATTCATCTCTATTTTTGGTAGTGTTTCAGGTCCAGTATGAGACCAACGTTTTTCAGGGTATTTGGTCTCAAGTGAACAAAATTGCCTTTCCCATTTCAACCAAACAAAATTTATTGTGCAAAATCAAAAACCTTTTTTTAACAAGCATTCTAATAACAGCTTCAGATACTTCCTCAGATCTGTTTTGAAGTACATTACCTAATTTTTTATTAGCTTCATTTAGTATCCTTATGTACCTTTTAGGTATAGGGTTGTACAGTAACCTTATAGGACATATACTATTCCTTGTACATTTTTTTCACTCTTCATATTTTTACATATTAATTTTTGTATGACTTCAAAGAGGTTTTGGGTTTCGCATCATTTCTAGATTACATTCCATTTTTAAATAACATTTATTTCATTTTTAACATATAAATTAATGCTATAATAATATAATGTATAACACAATTTTTTACATTCTTAAAATTTAATTAAAACTATGTTCGGTGCAGTAATTTAGTTAAATATATGAAATAACTTTGTGAAATAATAAATTATATATATATATGTAATATATATATAAGAATATATTATATATAATAATTTATAATATATGTATAATAATATATATATTTGTATATATTACCTGTATTGATAAATGTTTACTTATAAAAACTATAATTATAAATAAAGTTTATACAGCAAAAAAATCAAAACTGTAATATATATAAAAATAATATTTATTTATTTAACTGTATTTAAAAAATATAAAATACTATTTTTATATATATAATAATTAAATAAATTGTCTATGTTTATGAATAATTTTCAATTGTTCAATGTTCCGTTTTTATAGCAGGGCTTCTATGATTTGAATTACACCCCCACAAGTTTGGGCGCTGGTCGTGACAACTTGGGTTCAGTGGCATATTCTACTATGACTGATGGCCGATTTGCAAGGACCGACAATAACTCTAGCCCAGTGAGTAATGTAAGTAAAGTGTAGGAATTCATATTAATAAAGAATAATATATATTTAATTTTGAAATAAAATATATTTTAATTTGAAATGGAGGTCTGGACATCAAATTAAGATTAAACGAGTGTAATAAACTGTAATGTGGTTTTCTTTTCACAGTTTAAGAACATCCTGTAATTTTTTAAAACATTTGAAGTTAATACTTTTTCCATTGGTAATATTTTGCACCATTAATCTATTTATATATGTTAGTATTGAAATATTTATGTTATGCGTGAGAGAGCCTGTCGTTTATAGACTTAACAAGTTTAGTTTCTGTATGTAATTATCTGGTGTTAGCACGATATTTCAATTGTAGTTCTTATGACAATATAATAAAGAAAAGTATTATTCAGTCATCTTTCAGTTTAATTTTAGAATCTCAACACAAATATAAAAAAAAAACAAATTAATAAGTTTATATAAATGAACGGTAATATAAAGGGTGTGTCGCATATGGCAAAGCTACCGACTCTACTATACAAAAGCTACAAGTCGCTCAAAGTCAGGCTCTCCAAAGGCTCTTCAAAGTGCCTTGGTACATCCGCACAAACGACATGCTAAGAGACCTTAGAATAGACCCGATCAAAAAATATATAAGGGACAGAGCCCTGAAGTTATATGCGAAAATTGACAGGCTATCCTACTTACCACTATCTAATCTTAGAGTAATCGCTCTCCGCACGGGGAATTACGTAGATCTTAGATCAATCACTGAATAATCATGAAGCTTATAGGCAATACATAAATTAGTCAAATGAGATGAGGGTCCCACTGTAGTACCCCCAGCTATCAAGAGTAAAAGTACCTAGTTGCGCTGACTCGAAAAAAGAATCAACATACATAAAGGAGATTCTAATATAGTTAACTATCGGGGACTATCACTGCTCGACTCTATCTATAAAATATTTACCTATATACTACTTTCGCGTATAAATAGCTGGGTTGAGCTCAATAATATCTTAAACGAAAAACAAGCCGGATTTCGCAGATCCTACTTAGCTCTTGATAACATTTTCGATCTGATCTGATCTATTTTATAAATACATTTAAATTTTAGTAACAATAAGAAAACATTATTTTTTTTTTCAATCTAGCTAATCCCAAGTACGCTACGGTGCCCTATTTTGGAGTTACAAACATTATGATCAAGTGAAAAACTAGATTTTTTATAGAAAATATTTTATTTCTACCCACTAACAGTCCAAACTATATGCTTCAATTAGAAACGGGCTTTTAGATTACAAATATTTTTTTTATTGAGAATATATAGTTTATATGGTCTTTTTATTTTATTTTTCTAAGAATATTAATAGTCAAGTACATATTAAAAACAATTATTAAAATTACAATGGTTTTCTTTTAATTAGGTATCGAGTACAATGTCACAACAAGCAGGTTCAAGCGCGCCTATGCTTAATGTTCCTTACGCGTATTTCTATGGTGGCAATGTTATGCCTGGTGGTTTTCAATATGGCACGCCGGCTATATATCCTGTAAGTTTTATAAAATGTATACATAATTATTTTTTTGTTTCAAAACTTTATATTTTATTGATTGTGTATTTCTTGATGAAATGCCTTTTTTTAATTTATAAATAAAGACAAATTTTTTTTATGTTTTAATTTAGTTTTTATAATTATATCCTATGTAAATGTCACCGACGTGACGAAGTCTATTCCTTATTATGCTGTTGTTGTAGCCCGTTGGGATCTGCTTCTGTAGTCTTTTGTAGTGATGGTGAAACGCACTTCGTAGTAGAACTCGGTGAGTGGCTCCGGAACGTAGTTCTGGTCGTTCTTGGAACCCACTCCATGTTATAACATACCGCCCTGAGAAAGAAATCATGGTTCCAAAAATGGCAGGGTTCTCGTCCAAGCCACTTGTCGCCAGCGATGATCAACTACCCTTCAACACCTCCCAAAGAAACTTCATAAGTAGGTCCCAACGGGTTGCTACAACAACAACAGAAAGAAGTTACACAAATTTCGAAACGTCAGTGACATTTATAGAGAAATTTAATTTTTTAATCAAGCTTAATAATTGTATTTCAAAGATTTAATATATTTTCCAAAAAAAATATTAATTTATTTTATATTTAAATAGCAACAAATTCCTGCTGCTAATACAGCATCTGGTGGTCAATTCCCAAAACCATCTTATAATACTGGTTACGGTTCAACTAGTTATGATGCACTTACGCAAGCTTCACAGGATTATACAAAGGGGGCATACCCTTCTAATGTGAACCAGCCGACTAAGTCGCAGAATGTCACAAATCCACAGCAAGGTGCAACCGGTTCGGACATTACATCGTCCATGTATGGCAAGGGACATGTAGCATTAAACAAGGTCAATGTAAGTAAAAATCATTTTTTATAATATTAAAAATATACAATTTCATTTTTTTATAAAATTTTATAATAAAACTTTCTTTTTTAGTCATATGAAAAGCAAAATTTCCATTCTGGTACTCCACCACCATTTAATATGAGTAACACACAGACAGCTGGTGGTGCATCCGCTCAGCCCTATGGCATGTATTTACCAATGCCTGCAGCTGGTCATCATAACATGATTCATCAACCAATACATCAGGTATAGTATGACTTCATTTAAAATTTATTTCATATCAATTGGTGTTTGACAACTTGCATGTGGATTACTATCTCATTTTTATGTTATATATTGGTATGCATATTTAATGTAATATAAATATTTTTCTTTCGTTATTATTTTCTTTTCCACTAATATACTTTTATTTATTTATTATTTTAATATATGAAAATTTTTCTACATATGTGTTAAAACAGCATATAGGATATAGGACAAACAATTTGATATATTTTTATAAAACTTTGCCGGGTTGAACTTGAAGATATTTTCTTTAATGTTTAAATTAATGAACCAAGGAACCTTAAATTTGACGAACAAATTCTTATATATAACTTATAACAATGTCTGTTATACAAACATTTTGTTTAACATTTCTAAAAACTGTTATAATTTGAAAAACAAATTCTTATATATAACTTAGACCAATGACTGTTATACAAACAAAAATTTCTAAAAACTGTTATAATTTGAAGAACAAATTTTTATATATAACTTGTAACAATAACTGTTGTTTAAACATTCTATTTAAAATTTCTATTATTTAAAATTTCTATTATTTAAAATTTCTGTTATAATAATTATTTATTTATTTTTTTTTTTTCAAATTTCGTCATATATTTTGTAATTCTTATATTTTGTAAGTCAAAATTTTATCAATAGTCTTTCTTTAAATCTTTTAAAATTTTAGTATTGTACTTAATTTTTTTTTCTTTGTTTTAAAAAATTAAAGAATTATTTTTTAATTTTATTAATATATTATATGTTGCAATACTACAAAAGAGTTCTTATTTAAATGTTCGAATTTAATACCAACTTCATATAACATAAATTGCTATTTAAAGGTTTTAATAATATATTTATTTTATTTTTTTTTGTTTCAACAATTTGGTTTAAAAGAAATTTTTTTGAATTAGATTAATAATTTTACTTCTACATTTAAACAAAAAAATGTATATAATAATAAATTTGTGTCAACAATTTTTAAACTGTTATACAATCAGTACCTATGTAACTGTTATACATATATCAATTCGAAAATAAAACACATATCATAAACTAACGAAAATCATGATCTAGTCAAGAAAAAAATTTTCGATTTATTTCGGTTCAACGCATCCCACTTCAGTTCTAAAAAAATTTAATAGGTATGGTATATGTTAATTTAATAAATTCGCTACGTATATCTTTTCGAAAAAAATTAATTAGATGACAAAAAAAAACTATTTTTAATACTAATACATAAAAGTTCGTGTCTTCCAACCGTGTCCGAAATCGAAAGAAACGTAATTTTTGTCGTAAATAAAATGAAATTGAACCGATATATATATAATTTTTTAAATTGAACTGAAACAAAATAGTTTTCGAATTCTACATTCAAATTATATTCTATAAATTAAATTATTATAATTTTATTTATATTTATTTTATTATTTACCTACACCTAATTGTTAATAATTTAATTTAAATTAACTATTAATAGCAGCCTGTTTGCCATATTTAAATTATTTTACTATATCAAATGATATATAATTTCATGAAAAATAACTTTAATAATGAGTAAAATAATACAATAACAAAGTTTTATTTTAAAAATTAGAAGAAAAAAATTTCCTGTTTGGTGCAGTGTTAAATTTTAATAATTTATACTTTTTAACCGAATTTTTTCTAATTTTTTAATTGCAAAATTTAATTTGTTATGTTAATTTGCTGACTTTTACTACACTATATGATACTTTAAATTCACTATATATGATGGTACTATAAATTTATTGTAACAAAATAAATCCTTACTAAACGTCTAATGTCATCTTTAATTGATCATAAATCAATCTAAATTTTTTGGCCTTTATCTTTTATACAAAAACTTCCTTGTGGCTATGTTATGCAGACAGTTATGGTCACATCAAATGAAAATATAATTTTCAATAAAACTTTAAAAATTGTAAGATTGAGGCAAGAGTGAAATTGTGATTAAACTTTGTTCAAAGTGATAAGGCTTTTTAATAATATTAAACAAATTAAAATCTCTTAGATTATAAAATAAATTTAATGATAACTTTTTCCTTTTATAGTAAAAAAATAAAATAAAATACAAAATAGTTGCTAAAAAAAAATTCCTTCAAAATCATCAAAAAAACTTATATCAATAATTGTAAAATGTTGCCATTACTTGCATTATTTGTAAACATAATTTTAAATATACTTCTTTCTTTATAATTTTATAAAGAACTGCTAAAATGTTATTAAGCAAAAGAAAAAATCTCTTTAAAATCATTAAATAAATTTTAATTCATTTTATTTTTAATAATAAAATAAAAACATTTCTCTTCATTAAAATTAAATCATAAAGCATGATTATTTTTCTGTTTGATTTATTATTTTTATTTTTTGTTTTGTTTTTTTATGGGACAACATTAGATGGACGGCAGGATTCATAACTCATCCCGCCGGGTAAGTTATAAAAAAACACACTTCAGCTAAATTAACATAGCTCATTTTAAACACGCATTATAAACGGCAAAGTTTTATAAAAATCAACAACTAAAAAAAAACATTTCAAAATTATTTCCATGCCATAAATTGGATTCTTTTCAAGTCAGACAACCATTCAAATATCTTAACTGAATTAGTGTATAATATTATAAATTAAGAAGACATTTCCCATTCCATTTATTAAACAATTAAGAATTTTTATTTAAAAAAAAAACATTTAAATTAAAAAAAATTTCCATGCATTACAAGTTACTCGAAACAATGCTTATAATTTATTATTAATTAATTTTTAGTTTTTTTTATATATTCTTTGTAAGAAAATTTTATTTATAATATTATAAATATTATTTATTTTTATTAAATACAATACACTTGCAACACAGTTCTTTAAGAAAGTCAAAGTGTTTTCTTTAATTATATTTAGTTGTCCTGCTTATGGGGAAGACGACTTGTGCGCTTTCCTTACTTAGTGTTTACACTACCTAGACTTTGGCCAGAACTTTGTTTGAATGAATTTAGTCTGTAAATAATAATTTAAATGTGTTTGTGAAAATGTAATAGTGTTTGCGTAAATATTGTCAAAGCGTAGTAGTCCGTTTGAACGCGATGTTATAAATAATGAAAAACAGAAATATTTAAAAAAACCCTAAAAATCCCAAAAGAATATTTTAAAAAATAAATGTTTTCTTATTTTGATACCAAAATGATGACAAATTTTGTGATTATCTATTCTATATAATATATATAGAATAATGAAGAGGCTAATAAACGATGACTCTGAGCTTCGAAATGGGCAGGGTATAAGTTGGTACCTTTGATACTTGCGGTCTCAAAAATTAATTAATTAAAATTAATAAGACCACTCATCGTTGGTATTTGGACATACTCGAAACAGCTGATAGTCAGCCAGAAATTCAATTAATTAAAATAATATAGAAAGAATTTTTGTTGTAGTTCACTACTTTTCGAAACTTCTCTATATTTTTATTTCTTAAAATATTATTCCAAAATGATCTATCTCTACCAAATAATTTTGTTCAATATTTGAGACAGATACATGTTTAGTGTTCTATAATAGAAAGTATAAACTTTATGCAAATGTTCTTAAGTCTACTCGTTCTCCACACATTCATATAACATAACAGAAAAAAGAGGATGTTCACGACTTAAGCGGGTATTACATATGATTCAGTGCCGACATTATTTTCAACACTCCTCAGTAAAAAATACTACAAGTATTACCACAAAATAGAATCACGCGCGCAACGAAACTATGTTTTCGCTTCCATGACTTAAAACAGAATGAAATTTGAATGGAAGCCGACAAAAATCCAATTGTATGAGGCTTGGCATAAATTTCGCATTTTATCGCGCCAAGTGAACAGTGTAATACCCGCTTTAGATGGCATGAAAATGTCGAAACAGACTTAAAGAACATTAGGAATACTCGATTATTAACCAAAGCCTAAAATTTCTAAATAGCATATACGTATAATACCGGAGCCAGTTTCCGGTCTAGCTAAAAAAAAATCAACATTCGACTTTGTTTACATATATTCCTCTCAAGACTGATACATTCATTGCAATGCTCCTAATTTGTCTTTTTGTAGAACTTATAGTGGGCAACCAAGCCCATATGGTTTAACATTAGAATTGTGTTTATTCGAACAATCCTTAAATATCCGTTATGTGTAATGAGCTATGTGCCAAGAAATAATAAAAAAAACTTTAGAAGAATCCTGCAATATAATATATCCCATGGTGGACATTTAAATTCTTTATTTTACACCTAATATATAAAGCCAAACAATATACTGAAAAAATCATCTGATGAAAGTGTGTTTCCACTGCTCACTTAGAAAGTGTAACTTGTAACTAAGTGTAACTTACTAAGTAAATTTCATTAACCACACAAAAAGCTTTCATTTTTTATAACTTACTTAAAAATAAATTAAGAAAAATTACACAAAAATATCGAATGATCGAATGCAATTCTTAAAAATAAATTAGTCACAAGAGATATTACCGAAGTTTGAAATGTTTGTCATATGTTAGGGTACACACCCTGTAAGATGCTCTGCTTTAGGTTTCATCAATAAGGAAAATACTTATTTCGTTTCATACAAATACGTTTAACTAAAATTTCATTGAATATTTTGGAGTGTCTATCTCTAACGTTCCAAATATTTTGTAACACAAATTTATTCGAACATCAAAATACTCGAACAATGGCTTTCTTCAGCGTAGTCCTCTTCTTGTTTGCCCTTAAAATGACCTAAATGGAATAGTCTATCAGATTTGCGTCTGGCGTTGTGTGGACGAAATGAAGTGTGAAATATGTTTTTTTAACCATGCTTGATTCACACGAGCTTTATGAGACAGTTCCAAGTTTTGTTAGAAAATCCATGCAAAACATTTTCCCGATAATAAGTCGCATTGACTTTGACACCAGGCTCGATGAAAACGATTGATGAAAGCGTCCATCAGCGGTTACATCTGCACATAGTATTACTTGAGTGGGAAAATTACTTCGGGTGCCAATTTGTAGTCTCATTCGTAGTGTTTTCGGCAGTGCGTTAGGTTTACTGAACGCGATCATTTTGAGAGTTTATGTACTGCTCAATGGAGAATTTTTTCTCATCAAAAAACACGTTTGGAAATTCACCATGTTCGTGCAGGCGTAACCAACTCCTTTATTCTTTCGAGTCTAACTTTTTGTTGTTTTAGTGTAAGATCTTGTGCTTTTTGGAACTTGTAAGGCTTTACCTTGAACTTTATCATCATTTTGGAATATGCGTCGGATGCTTACCTGGGATATTTTCACTTCTGTGGTCATTTGTTTAACACTATAACGTGGCTTTCGTTCAAGTCGAGCATTTACTTTCTTTCCGAACCATTTTAGGAAATGTTGCTGTTTTTTTTTTCATCCACCACCATAGCGTTTGGCAACGCTACCTGTTCTATTATAACGATTTATGGCATAATACATAAATATTTTATTCACTTTGAGGTGTTTCAACTTACCAACAATAGCTGGTTGCAATATTTCAGCCAAATATAACGCAATCACTCTATTACGTTTCAATTCCATTTCGAATAAGTTGTATTCTATAAAACTTAGATGCAAATGTTTGTGGTGCCATTCATATGAATTTCACGTAGTTGGGAAGATCACCTTGGCAGATATACCTGTGTGTAGTTGGTAACACTTCAATCGACACTTCAATCATTTAAGAGTAAATTTTCAAATTTATTACATTTTTATAAATATTTAATAATTTATTATTGAGAAGACCTGATTTTAATATTATTTTTAGTTAGTTGTTTTTAGTAAATTCTTTAACTATCTTTATTAATTTATTTAACAATTAAATAATTTATTAATTTAATATAAATATTAACTAATTTTTTATATATAATAAATTCTCATACCTATATTTATTAATTTATTTTGAACAGTTAAATAATTTGAAATTTTTTAAACTTTTATAAATACTTACGAATATTTTATATTTAATAAATTCTTAAAACTATATTTATTAATTTAGTTTTAATAATTAAAGAATTTAAAATTTATTAAACTTTTAAAAATATTTACTAATTTTTTATATATAATTAATTCTTCAATAATTTAGTTTTAACAACTTAATAATTCAATATTTAATTATTAAATTTTTAAAAATATTTACTAATTTTTTATATGCAGTAAATTCCTATAACTATATTTAGTTTTAATAATTAAAGAATTTTTTAAATAATATTTTGTTTTTATTTTTTTTTTCAGGATTCGAACAGTACAGGTCAGCGTCAGCAAGCTAGTAGCCAAGCTAAATCGGCTGCTAAGCAGAATTACTCACCTTCGTATTGGACAGGACAAAACTAAATCTTTTACATATAAACAAAAAAAAAGCAAAAAAGCAAAAACACTGTATTGAATGGTCCAATCTTAGATCTGTTTATTACCATTCAACACAAAGAAGAAACAATGTCTCGTTTTTATGATGAATACCCACAAGAAATATGAAATCATTTGATTTTTAAAACAACAACAACAAACAAACAGAAAAAACAGAAAACAAATTTAGTAAAATATGTCCTTTGTACATCATCTACTAATTAATTCATTAACTTATACTATACCACCATACTCCTCTCCCATGCACCAAAAACAGTAAAAGCATACATAAAGATTCATTTTTAATTACAAATACATTTACAAAGATAAATTTATATTTAATAATAATTAAAATAATTTTAAAAAACGTAACTGAGCGTAAAGAGAGTAATAAGAAAAATTATATTAAATATTGTAATCGATTAAAAATTTACATGTATAATTATAATCTTAATACTTAAATTTAAATACAAATACAAACAAACAAATATACGTTTAAATACAAAACAAAAACAAAAATAAAAACATAATACACATTTTAAAAATAAAAATATAAAAAATGATATAATTTTTAGTTTAGTTAACTTCTATTAAACATTTTCCAGTTAAAAGGAAACTCGATTTGTTGTTGGCTCATTAATTTTTAATTTTTATGAGCTAACAAAGGAAAAAAAAAAGAAAAATGTCTTGGATTTGTGAAATAAAGTGCTAAATATATGCATATTTTGATATAGTGAAATAAAATAATTTTTTACTTTTAACAAAATTACTAAAACTAAATTAAATTTTATATTTTATTTATCAAATTTACAAAATAATAAATATATGTATTTCTTGTATTTTTAACTTATGCTAAAGATTTTATTAGTTTGTTTTTAATTTGCAAATAAGAAAAAAAATTTTTTTTTTTTTTTGTATATAAAAAGCATAAAAGCATGTCCACTATTAAATGCTTTCCTCCGCCTGTCATACAGTTCGTTTTTGTGAGACCCTATAATTAAAAGTTAGCTTTATTTAAAATTGCACGCAAACAAAAAATTTTAAACTGTCTAAAAAACTGTATTTTAATTCGTAAATATTCAAAATTAAGCAAACTAACATAGTTCTAAGAAAACCCCAAATATTATTTATACAATATATGCGCCACAAAATATTTAATTTAATTTTTCATATATCTTTTATACCTTAAAGAACTACTTATATTTAAAAAATGTAAAAGCAAAGAACGTTTCAGTAATTAAAAAAACAATAATTATTTATTTTGATTTTTTTTTTATTTTTGTTTTTTCTTATATTACTTTATTTATATTGTCGCTTAATATAACTTATTAATTTTTTTTTTGTTTATTTATAGTAATTATTTACTTATCGTATGCATATCTTTATTTGAATTTTTAATACATTATTACAAAAAATCTTTTTCTCAAAGGCAGACTTTCATAAATCGCCAATCCACAAATCGCTACTAGCCCGTACAATATATATTTCCGTGGTACTGATCCTTGCAGGACGCATTAAATATTTAATCGGTCCTTGTGAAACACATCGAATATATTTCTGCTCCGCGGTATGCTTTGGACTCAGAAAAATCTGTTCTTAGGTTTGCAAGTCTTCTCTTGGTCTTTGCTTGATGAAACGCAGGTTAATTTCTAAAGCAATTTTACTCAATAGTTTTTATGAGCTGAAGAAACGCAGGTTAATTTCTAAAGCACTTTTGCTCAACAGTGTATATGACCTGACAAAGCGCAGGTTAATATCTAAAGCACTTTTGCTCAATAGTGTATATGACCTGATAAAGCGCAGGTTAATATCTAAAGCACTTTTGCTCGATAGTGTATATGACGAATTTGGATGATACATTATAACAAGAGCTTCATTAAATTTTGATAAGTTATCCAGGTAAATTTAGACAAGTATAGTTTAAAGTCCAGCATATTTTTCTGAGGGAATATATACTGTATTTGATTAAAGAGTGTGCAAATCCAAATTAGTGTGCGCATCCACAGAAACAAACAATTTCAGTTAAGCAATTAAATATAATAGAAATTTCAAAATATATTGTATATACAGTGAAAGCTCTCTTAAACAGACACCGACGAGTCCAAGCATTTCCTTTGGGAAATCGTCCATCTATTCTCTTGTTCCACACAAAGCTCAATCTCATCGACCTTTGGACGCACTCCATTACAGTAGCCAGGTTTGTCCGCTTTGATCCAGTTTGATTTTTAATTTAAATTCCGTCTATCGCTAATCCAATTCAATCCAACTCTAATTTCGTCCTCATTCAAACATTATCTATTCACATCCTAACCCATGTATTTGTCGTGTGAATCTTTACATGTTATCTGCTTTCAAGATCCTTGTGCGCTATCACAACAACAACAGTTTCACAATTCTATCCATTGAGCCGCATAGACAGTTAAACAGCGTTGAGTGCATGCGAAGCAGGATTTAATTTGAGTTCCATGTTTTTATTGTGTTAATTATATGACCCAAAGCGGTTAAAAACGTTTAAGACAACATTACTTTTCTTTCGCTCTCAGCTTTTCCGCTTTTAGAATAATATTTATACATTCCGCGCACGCTTCAACACTTCTATCTGTTTAGAGAGTAAGAAAGAGAACTACGTATTTGAAAGATCGTACGTTGTGTGAAAAATGAATACCGGTTCCCTTGTGATTACAAGAGATATCTGCCTATAAGAGCGTCCAAAGCTTTCACTACATTATAGTATTGGTATTACCTAGAATACAAATTAGCAAAATTTATTTCTGAGTTTAAAGACCATCAATTCGCTCTTAGGTATTTCTCCGAAATCTTTTCAACCATATATAAGCACGTATTTAATGTTAGCCTAATTAATGTGGAAGTTGTGAACACCACGTATATATAATTATATATACAATACATATAGACAAATTTCCATAACTCAAACTAAATAGAGTGCAACAGGGTTTAGAGAGCAAATTACATATAATTACAAAAAAATTCTTTAGCTCAAACTCTCCACAAATCGAATTTTTTCTTTGGAAAAGTGGTACTTCGAGTTATGGAAGTGTGACTGTATATATAAAACCAGAATTAAGAAAAATTTGGTTAACCATAAAGTCGACAGTATAAAAAGTAAAATTAGCACTAGTTTTTCGAAGCTTTCACATCCTACACTACACATTTGGTTTTATTATATATTAATTAACTACTATTTATTTACTATATTTTATAATTTGCTTTCTAATGTAAATTCAATCCAATGAAATTTATAAATATAAGCTAATTATTAGCAAGTATTTTGTATAAGCACTATATAGTTTAAGCAATAAATCCAGCAATTTCATTCGATCGGCTGTCACCGCATGTCAAATCTACACTACTTCAACTACCAAATTTAAAATTATTAAAATTAATTAGTGAAGAGTACAACTAGCAGTTTTTCTCGCGTACGATATATGGATAACCAAGGCTACGTTGATCACTAAAGACTTACCTCTCCATAAAATCTGTTGTCTGCTGCAATTGTCGTCTTAAATACATGGAAAATGATCGCAACGGAGAAAAGAAAGTTATTAATCATTGCCAGTCTATAATCTACAGGCGTCGATAGTACAACAAAAGAATATCAAACTCGATTCTCAACAGTTGGATAGTTCCAAAAAAAATGATCTCTCCATGCAGTAAGAACTCTTCTAATTCAACTTAGATTAAAGTACAAACAAGTGCTAAACAGTTGCAAAATGTCAGGAATTAATCCATATATTTCTGACATATCCTTACTGCAGTTCTGGAGCTCATGACTACTTACATTTATTCAAATGCACTGCAGCTTAGATAAATCTTAGCTCGATTGTTGTGTGGATCTTACTCATCCTGTTGAAAAGAATCCTGAATCTGGAGACAGATTTTTCGGGTTTAAAAACAATTACTCCAAAAATTCATTTGAGAAGATTAAAGGCTAAGGTAATTAAAAGACTTGAGCGTATAAAAACTAAACGACTTCCTACGGTTTTATGGATTTATTCAATACAAATGGTACTTTAAAACTAAAAACTAATCACGATGACATTTAAACTACTAAACATCAAGAATCTCAAAAATATGCGATATTGTGAGGTTGTGAACGGACTACTGGCAGTTAGAAACAAATGCTTGGGAAATAGGTATTCCTTTCGACGATTCTTGCCGCAACTGTAAGAATTATGAAGAAAGTACCTCACATCTGTTTTGTTATTGTACAGCTCAGCTGGACAACATGCTAGATTAAACATGCTATGAACCGACATTTTAGAGGATCTTCGTCAATTGTCTACCAAAAAAATATCTCTCTTGTTTTTTAAGAGTATATGATTACAGAGGATTTTTTTGGATGTTGATAGGTTTAACGTATAGATAAATTTTTTTCGGATCAAAGAGGGACATGGCATTTTTTCTTAAGTTGGAATTCGGTCGTAATCGGTTTTGGTTGCGTGCAGTATTATTCACCAGTAACCTTTACGTTTCGCACACTGACACCAGTCAGAAAAATCAAACTGTGAGATGATATTTTATCTTTCCATTTTAATGGAAATGTCAATTCTTCACGATTTTTAACAGATGGCGCTACTTCAAACTTTTTTTTGGCTGAAATATCATTAGTCATTATAGATTTTATAGTGAAATAATCAGAAAAAGTAAATAACGCAAGCATTTTTTTTAAAAAAATAGTCAGAAAATATTCAATGTTCAACTCTTTGGAAGAATTGAGAAAGAGAAGGTATTTACAAATATCTTATCTTACTTTCTTTAATACTTTATAGTTTTATATATTTAATTTAAGAGAGCATTTTTCCGGTTTAAAGTATTGGGGTTGTGTTCCCATTAGATTCTATATTCAAATTATTGATTAATATCAACAACTTAAGCAATTGTTCATAAGCATATAGTCAAGGATTTGGAAGATATAATCAGCAGGTTCAAGAACTTATTAAATAAAATATGTGAAACTTAATTAATTATATTGTAAATCATTGTTAAACTAATTAGGATATAATGTCGTATATATATAACAAATTATATTCCGTAAATATTTTAAGGATGAGAAGCGCATATGTAAGCGTTTTTGAAAAAGAAATTGTTTCTAATCCATTTGAAACGATTAATGTGTAACTTGAAAAATTTTAAAAATAAGCAAACTACAGATAATATTATAAAATATCATTAAAACGTGATTTTCAAAATAAAGCAGTTTCTGAATATATAGATCCCCAAAGAAAAATATTATTTTATTATTTTTATTAACTTATATTTTTCTGTGACTTTAGTTGGCTCTTTAGTTCTTATATTATCAAATTATACTATATGATAAATATGCTCGCAATATATAGAGAAATTCAACATTTAATTAAATAATTAAAATAAACACTTTGTATCTTATTGACTCGTCGGATAGCGTTAAGACATTCGAAATGGTCAAGACACTTATATTACCGATGTAACATAAAATTCCGTATAGAATATGAGGCGTAACAGAAAAATATTTGTAAATTTTTTATGAGCGCGATGATAATAGAAACGGCATATATTTGTAATTTTAAATTACTATATATAAATAAAAATATATATATTAAATTAAACGATTTTATGTATTAAAATATGAGATAAAAAAAAAAACGATCAACAAAAATATTTGTAATTTTAATTCGAAAATAAAATGTGTGTATATGAAAAAATGTTTTTTATTTAATATATTTATTTAAAAAAAATTTATAATTATATATAATATAATTTTGAAACAAAAACGTT
The DNA here is from genome assembly GCF_002237135.1 of Teleopsis dalmanni. Taxonomy (NCBI): domain Eukaryota; kingdom Metazoa; phylum Arthropoda; class Insecta; order Diptera; family Diopsidae; genus Teleopsis; species Teleopsis dalmanni. Next base: position 76,944,135 of record NC_051847.1, on the reverse strand, counting down.
AATAAAAAAAAAATTCAAATTTATATATTTTATATAACGTTTTTATGTAAAAATAATCCAAATATATATAAACTATTAATATTTATTAATTTATATAATAAATTTTGCCTAGATGAAAGTCGATATTGTAGAGCAGGGCAGACCAGCAGACCAGATGCGATCGCGGGTCAACACAACTCACTGTACAGATTGGAAGGCCGCAGATATATACATACATACATTCATAGTCGTTCTAATGTTAAAATAATTGTTATTAAATTAATAATTTAAATTCATTTATTTGGTTAACCATAAAAAAATAATGTGGTTTAACCAGTACACCAAAAGAAAATTCGTGTGATTGTAGTAGATTAAAAAATAACTCCAAATATTAGTTCCAGTGAAACAGACATCGTTACAACTTCTACGTCACTTAACTAACATAGAGTAAAACTAATATTTATGTCAAATAATTACTGATGTATAGTCCTCGTTGGAAGTGATGAGCGGCACTTGTTAGTCATAGCAAACGAATGACTCTGGGATGTACACCGCATCACTTCTAGTATTAGGCCAATGCAGATCTATGCATCTCAACTGCTAGAACTTACAATGTTTCTTGTAAGGGAGCACAATCAACTACTATCTAAGCAATATCAACTTATGTATCACATAGATGGACTTCGTCATGATAATATGATCAATAGAGCCTCCCTCCAGAAAGCATCGATCGATCTCTTTCTTCGTATCATAAAAACGTTGACGCATATTGCAATGGAGCTAATATCATTAAAGTGGATTACAAACGTGAATTAACAGTTTTATACACAGATGCAGTAACGTTTACGAGACCACGATTGCACAACAATAAAATTCTTAACACGTCTTTGTCTGATATCTCCAGAACAGAACTACTCATTCTTTATGAAGCAAGCACTATTCTAGCTTAATATAGCTCATGGTATAGCTATAAGAGTGATATGTCAAGCATAAGTACGTAAAAATATGTGTGGCAACTGCAGCTCTACTCTCCATATTTTTGTGGATCTCTTATCATGTCCTTATACAAACATCGAATTGAGTTTTACTTAGGCTGCCAACTATTGTAATGTCAAAATTTTCCGTCTCGATTCAGGCTACTTTCAATTAAATTTCAAAAACAACTGATTCATTCCTTAACCAAAAAAAAATACTCATTTTCTCACTTAACCCCTACGTAATCAATATCCTAACCCATATATTCGTATTTTAAAATTCCTCATATTTTGTAATGGCTCCCTTAATTATATGATGTGCTTATAGACTTTTCTAACCTATAAAGCTGCAAATATGTTTGCAAATACTAATTCTATAGTTTCTATAAACTGGAGAACTAATACTGTAGCATTAGTTGGTCCATAGACTTTGATTAACTATTGGTTAAAAATCGAAAGTCATCGCTACTGACGCGACACTCCAATTAATCGGTAGAATATGAGGCGATTTTTTATTTGATTTAGATGGATGGTCTTTACTAGTAGTGCAGAGATTACATTGCTAACATGATACGTGATGAGCAATTTTGAAATACATTACCATCTCGAATAAGGTTCTATCTGCGATAAAAAACTGACGTTTCGGCCTAGAAGAGGATTAAAGTTCTAGTAATATTCTCTATGATTGTTAATTTGCGGTCCGGGTTAGAAAGAGAATTCTGGTGCGGGAACTTCTATCCTCATCTGACATTATGAATACACTATGACCTTCATTCCAAGGACGGAATGCTTTATGTTTAGTTAGAGTCATTTGTTATAAAAAAGATTAACTTATCAGCCTGAAAGTGGATTAAAATATTAGGTAAATTCTCTGTGATTTTTTGGGTTTGATGTGGAGTAGAAGGAAGTTACTGGTGTATGAGCTTCTGTCCTCTTCTAATATTGGAAAGACATTATGACCTTCATTGCAAGGTCTATATACATTATTTTTAGTTAGGATCACTGTGGCTTAAACTAGTTTAAGCCACAGTTGTTAATTGTGATACAAACGATCTTCTAAGATAGTTTAAGCCACATTTGGTAAGTATAATACAAAAGATCATCTTAGATTATCTAAGCCACAATTGTTAATTGTGATACTAAAGATCTAATTTATCTAATTTAAAAAAGTTACAATAAAAAGATAAATTCACGTTTAATGATAACCACTGAGAAAGAAAAAACAGATGATAATTTAATTAATCAATTTCTATGAAATCTATTGTAGGGAATAAAAAATATTAAAAGCGACTTCAGATAAAATAATGTCAACGTGTCATCCACCCCTTTCAATTAAAAAATACACTTAATGGTCATATTTAACTTTAAATAAATATATAATGTGCACTCCCTTAATTCAGAAATAACTCATTCCACCTGATTTCCAGACTACTACAAGTCATATAACTTTACTAGTTTCTCCATCTTCCTAGCATCCGTTTCCCCTAGTGAAGCATAGGGCCGTAACGATTCTCTTAGGTATTTCTCTGCATATATCGTTCCATGTGTAGTGTGCTTCTGTTATTTCTCTTTCAATTGTCCTTCTCCAAGCTAAAGCCGGTGCACCAGGGCGTCTGTTGCCTTCTAGTTCCATGTCAAAGCTTGTAGTGAAATGTATTTATTTGGTCGTCGGATAGTATATCCTATCCATCTTTTTGATTTGTTTGTACCAAAAGATCTGCATTTGATATGCGGCTCGAAACTTCACTAGTTAAGTTGTATCAATTCAAGGCCTCCAATCTATATATTTTTTTTTACTTCTCTGATACAAAAAAATAAAATCTCAAATAACTTTTTTATCTCAAAAATGTTAACAAATTAAATATATACATTTATTTAAAAATTTAGAAGTTGTAATTCAGATGCTTTAACTTATCTTATTTATAAATTTCTTATTTGTTCAAAATAAATAAAATATTATACTTCATAACAATTAATAGTTTATTAAAAGATTTTAAAATTATGTATAAAGCTAACACTTAAAAGAAAAATTCAAAAGATTTAATTATAATATAAATACATATGTCTAAATACTAACGTTGATCTTTATTGGCTATGTAACAGTTTAGTGAAATCGGCGTATGCTGATTCCAGATCGAAGAGAAACTGTCTTACTTGTGCCTCTGATAATTCATCCGAAGCCTGCATTTCATTTAAAGTACTCAACCATGTCTCAACTTTCTGTTTGGCATCAAAGTCTTTGGGTATGAGCGAAAGGCGATTCATATTATCAACCAAGTCCTTAACATCAAAATGCAAAGCATCCATTGTGTTCATTTTCAGACGTAACTTATCCATAATTGTGATGAAAAGTGATACGATTTCCGCAATACATTTCGATGTGTTACCCTTGTCATCGCGTATCGTTATGGGACGGTCTTCTCGTATGCGTTCCAAAGCAGCTGGACAATCAAGTCGGAATTTCTTCACAAATGTGTCAACTGTTGGGAACTCATCACATTGCACTTGTTTGAAGGCTACTTTATACTGCACTAAATACTTCGAACATGCTGCTGTGTATTCTTGAGGCGTGATACAATCACGGAAATACGCCTTCTCCAATTGTTGCAAAGTATTAATTATCGCATATAAATCTGCCATATTATCATATTTCTCACGTTCTCTAGCATTTCGGAAAAGTTTCACCTCTTCATATAAATCCGGATTATCTTGCATCTCTTATTTCGTAAAATTTATCAAGTATTATTAAAAAAATGTTTTCTCCTAATTTTTTATACAAAGAACAGATTTTGCTTGAATGACGAATAATGCAAAAAAAAAATTGACAACAAAGTTATATTTTAGTGTTGCCAACTCTTTCCATATTTTATTGTAAATTGTTCGGATTTTCATAAAAATTTTTTAATAACCGTTTATAAGTTGTGATATTCTGTTTAAATTTAAAAAGACATAATTATGAAAAAAAAATTTTATGTTTTTATTATTAAATGCCATTGTAATAAGATTTATTATTAAAATATAGACTAATAATAATGGGGTTATCTAAGTTGAGTTCTAAATGAGGAAAATTCTAAGTTGTGCCGATAATGTATTGATGTGTCGATACGTGTTGATAAATGGCTAAATGTGTGCAGTGCAAAAAAACTCCCATTTGGTTTAGCATCAACTTAGCCTAACTCGCACACGTCCTAAATATGTAATTAATATGCCTGTTGCACGAGCTACTCATAGTAACATAAATGAAGTGCCAAATTACGCTCTTTATTCAGATTTTCTTGGAACAGTTTTGTGTGAAATCTGGTGAGAGCACCAGTGCCACGCAAATAAACAACACAAAAATTTAAATTCAAACCAAAACAGCTGGATTGTGTAGCATTTTCAAATTTCGACAGGGATGGTATACTCTCTCAGATGTTCTCATTTACTCGAAAATTTCCTAGTGAAACACAGTTGTGTATACACAGTGTTACTCAAAGTTACTACGAGTAGCTCGTGAAACAGACCTATTATAAAAAAATTAATAATTACATCATAAAAGATCAACTATGGTTGCGGTGCCAGTACCTTGTTTATTTTTATTCTAATTAATAATTAAACTAATTATTAATTATAATTGCTGCAATTGATTTTTATTTACTGACTTCACTATTATAATTTATTCTCCTTATAATTTAATATTTACCGCAATAAATTATTATATATTAAAATATAGAACACTAAATGAAGATGGGACTTATACGGCGTTTACATTGGCCGAAAATGGCTCATTTTGGTCAAAAATCGAAAATGAGTATCGAATGGCTCATTCTTGCATATAAAATTTCAAGCACAAAATGAGCAATTTTCTCACATTCTGTATGAATGACGTTCGAATGCATTCCACATACGTTCCAAATGCAAAGGAATCCATTGAACATACCCTAAATGAAAGCTCTTCGTGGCATTTTGACAGTTTGAAAAAGCTGTTTTTAACATATTTACAAAAAAAGGTAAACAAATGTTTGCATTTTCTTGAAAACGATGCACTGTTTTTTAGAACTTTTACCTCCCAAAAAGTAATTAATCGAAGTTAAAAATATGTTTTAAGTTTCTAATGTAAGGTTTGAAGACATATTTAACCTTCATGCAACATTTTTGTGGCACAGGCCAAAAATCAAATCAACATGCAAGTTGAAAAATCAGCTGTTGAAATGAGAACAAATGAAATAGAACGAATGTAAACACTTTCAAATGACTCATTCAGAATGAGCCATTTTCGGCCAATGTAAACGCCATATTATCGAAAATTACAATCAAAAATTTAAAATTATTTTAATACAGTTTTGATTAAAGCATTAATCTTCGTTTTAAGTTCCCATACTATAAAAGAGTTTTTATAATTTAGAAAACGTTGATGGATTTATAATGGAACATCCGAAAAATGATGGTATTATAATATGAATTGAAATATTTTTTCGACATTCAGGCGAGTATTACTTTGCTCTTGGATATAGTGGTCTAACATCCATAACTATTAAAATCATAACCATCTGAAAAAAATTAACTGGGTTTGAGCAGAAGTATGGATTTAGTTAGTAACAGAAACTAACAGTACTTCAACAGAGTTATAAATATTTGAACGAGTTAAATTAGGCTATTTTGAACAAATCGTCTTTTGCATAAAAAAAAATGATACCACAGTGAATATAATCTTTTTCATGAGATGATCTAATTTACAGTATAAGTATATGCTATCACACTATAGATATAACCTTCCGCACTAGATCACGTGAAGTTTAAATTTATTATATCAAACGGCTTCGACTCTTTAATCTTCTAGCAATGTTCTCAAAGCTTCATCATTGGCATGCAGTTCCATAAGTGATTTGGTTCTCCTTGTTATTACTTTTTATTTGAATGACTAATGGAATCTTGAGGTCCTTGTATGTCTGCCTCTAACGTGCCTAAATGCTTTACCCACTTCTTTCAATACTTTATTTTTCTAAATCAATGAACATATTATATTTTTGGTAGTCTGACTAGTGCATTCCCAGAGTGAAGCTACGTGACACTATGCAGATTTAAAAAGTTGTTTATTGATAATCAGCTTGATGTGTTGACATATAAAACTATGTAGAGAGGTATAAATGTGATAATTAAATAAACTAGGCAGATTATATACACGTGCCATGGGAGTAGTCAATAAAGATATATGAAGAGGTATTCCATCTCTGAAAGTGTGACCAAAGTATTATTTCATAATAAAATTAATAGTATTATTAATTTGATAATACCCATATTTCAATATTTTATAATGAAAAAAAACGCCAATGAGATTTTGACGCTCCCTAAATATGATTTATAGATAACGAAAGTATGTTTACTAAAACCAGTGAGTTTACGGAAAATTGCGGGTTAGCCTAGCTAAGAATAAACTTTACGCTCGGGATCATAAATGCCAGTAATGTAGAGCGGAATAGTAAAAGGAAGAGCAAGAGTCTTCTTTAAAATAGTAGGCGAAGAATTGGGGGGGGGGGCTTATGTCTCATAGATTCAAACAGCATTATTGGGAGCGAATTTACCTGAAGAATCTCGAGGGAATTCCGATCACTTGTAAAATATCGCCTAGCTAGTGAAAGAAGGTATTCCTCTATGCGAGTGACCCTAGCAGAGTTGGGATAGTGTATGCTACATGGAAGATTCTTCTTTCAAGGACTCAATGAATTTGCTTGAAGGTTTCGCTACATTTACATGAAAGAAAATCATGTTAAAGTCAAGGTATAGGTGTCTGCATAAGATAAACTAGATTACTGCAAATATAAGCTGGTTCATCCGTACAACTATGGTAATGTATCCTTTTTCAGCAGAAAAGAGTTAGGGTTACTGGTGGGATATTTAACGGGTCACTGTGGACTGCGTTATCACCTTAATAAAATGGGTCTGTCCGAAGAGATAGATTGTCGACTCTGTTCAGAAGCAAACGAGACTTCCAGTCACATTCTCTGTGAACTACTCTCCCTTTCTGTCATTAATGAGGTTCTCAACGGCCGACATTCTAGCTTTCATTCGGAAGGCGGAATGTCTTTTGTTCGGTTAGGGTGTGTTACAGCATAAAAGATCAACCATAGTCACAGTGCTCGGCTCCGTTGGGAGCTGTTACCCTGTCGATTCCTATTCCTACTGCAAATATATAGACATCTCTTTCATACGGTTGCGGATTTGCAGATTATCTTATTCGTATAAGATGAAAAGTAAAAGTAAGTAGCGTTATTCACACACATTGCCTTCCACAAGTCACATCTCACTTCAGAGTGGTATTCATAGGTGTATATTCATATGTTGATCCTTTTTTTCGAGTCAGCGCAACTGGGCACTTTTACTCTTTGATAGCTGGGGGTACTACAGGGTCCCACCCATCTCATTGACTAATTTGTATATCTCTCATAAGCTTCATAATTATTCGGTGATTGATCTAAGATCTGCGTACCTCCGCGTGCGGAGACTGATTACTCTAAGATTAGTAGGATTAGTAGATTAGTAGGTAAGTAGGATAGCCTGTCAATTTTCGCATATAACTTCAGGGCTCTGTCCCTTATGCAAGTTGAGTAATTCACACACATGTATAGTATATTACTTCTTATATTTATTACATTATACTATTACACTTATTGTACTTATTATTATATATTATACTTATTTAATACTTTATTATTATTATTATTACTTATTAGTATATTACTAGAATTGATTAGAGTACTGGTATAAATACTGGAATAAATTCAGATTTGCAGATTACCTTATCCGTATAAGATAAAAAGTAAAAGTAAGTAGCACTATTCATACACATCGCCTTCCACAAGTCACATCTCCCTTCAGAGTGGCATGTATAGTATATTACTTATTATATTTATTACATTATATTACTTATTTAATACTTTATTATTATATTACTTATTATTATTCTACTAGAATTGATTAGAGTACTATAGAATACTAGAATACTATATATATAAATACTTTTTATTATTAATGATATGGAGGGCAAGCAAATGTTCTTTTTTTAATGGTAAACTAATAATATATTTTATTAAATTAACATAAGTCTTATTATCATAATCTATTGCATTAGTATTTAGTATTTTAAGTGTGAAATATTTACTGATAATGTCTACTATAGATTGTCGATACAAGTATTTATCCCAAGTACGAGTATTTCCCTATTATCAATTAATGATAAGCCAATCGCATTAAGCTCATTGATATCAATATTTTCATTAATATAATTATTAATACAAAATAATCATTAAACGAACATCTTATCAAACAATTTAATAAAGTTTATAATATTACTTTAGGACTAAAGCTAATATTGGCAGCGCTTGTGGGAAAATGTTATTGCCGTCATAAAAGAAGTAGCAGTTCACTTTCGATTCTAATAAAACTCGTTTCTATACAAATAAAATAAAAAACGCATCATATCTTATTGTATTGTATTTGTTAATAAACAAATATTCATTTTGGCAATATTTTTCAAGAACAGAATCACAACTGCCTCAGTTGGAAGAAAACATGTGAACTAAACTTTGTTGTGCATCGTCAGCGTCGAAACGTGACTTACCGTAAAAAAGTGTTAATTGTTATAAAAAATATTTATTAAAAAATATTCCAAATGGGAAAATTTTATAGTTTTTTCTCCACTTACAATAATTTATAGTGAATTTAAAAAATTTGTTTAATATTTGTTGATAACAGTTTTTTGTGTTTTGTTGGCTATCAAAGTTCAAACGTTAAAAATATTATTTAATTTTTGCTCAAATAATTAGTTCGAGTGGTTATAGTAAAGCAGTAGCTTAAATATTTCTTTTTAAAATAAAATAAAAAAAATATAAATATATTTTAAAACATATAATTTAAATAAAAAAAAAAAAACAAAGCAAAAAATATTGATTTTTATACAAAATCATTAAAAAATTATTAAAAAATTGTTCTTAACAAAAACTATTACTAACTTACTTACTGTTGTCCTTCTCCCCTAAGTGGAGCATAGGGCCTCAGTGATACCTTTCGTGATTTGGTTCCAGACATACTGTACAAAAACTATTAAAACAAAATCACTTATTTCTGTTTAAAAATAAATTAATTGATAATTTCAATTAATTTAAAAGAATTATTATTCTTTTGTAAAACTATAGTTATATAGTTAATTATACTATAGTTAATTATCAATTTCTCAAAATGGTGCAGGAGAAAGCTGAAAACACGGTAAGTTTAAAAAAAATTATAATTACTAATAATATAATCGAAAATATTATGTATCTCGATATATAACAATATTTAAAAAAAATTGTAAATAATCTATTAATTTTATATGTATATATATGTTCATGTTTGCAAATGATATAGTATGTCTAAATACATAACAATTATTAAATAATTTTTAAATAATTTAATATATTTACATATAAATGTTCACGTTGTATTTAATAAATATTATATAAATATTTTCAAGAGTCTTCAACACTAAACATCTTTTTTTTTAATTAATATTTTATTAATTATAAAATATTAATATCAGTTTATAACTATTGTTAAATAATTTTTAACTATTTTAATATATTTATATATATTATATATATATATATATATATATATATATATATATATATATATATATATTATATGCACGTTGTATATATATATATATATATGCACGTTGTATATGTTTAAATAATATATAAATATTTTCAAGAGTCTGCAACAGTAAATATCTTGAAACATCTTGTTTTTTTTTAAATTAATATTTTATTAATTTTAAAATATTAATTAATTTTAATGAGTTTTTATAAAAAATAATTTCGTTAATATCCTTGATTAATTTAAATCATAATAGCTGCTGAATTGTTTCTATTTAATATAAATATATTTAGGTTTTTATATGGACCAGTCAGATTATTAATTAATTTTAAGAGTGTAAATTTAATTATATTTTATTATATTTATATGAATATGTGCACGTTGTATATGATTAAATAATATATAAATATTTTCAACAGTCTTCAACACTAAATTTCTTGAAACAGCTTTCTTTTTTCTTTATTAATATTTTATTAATTTTAAAATATTAATTTATTTTAATGAATTTTTATAAAAAATAATTTCGTTAATATCCTTGATTAATTTAAATCATAATAGCTGCTGAATTGTTTCTATTTAATATAAATATATTTAGGCTTTTATATGGAGCAGTCAGATTATTAATCAATTTTGACAGTGTAAATTTAATTATATTTAATTATGTTTATATGGATATGTGCACGTTGTATATGATTAAATAATATATAAATATTTTCAAGAGTCTTCAACATTAAATATCTTGAAACAGCTTTCTTTTTTCTAAATTAATATTTTATTAATTTTAAAATATTATTTATGTAATTTTAATGAATTCTTATAAAAAATAATTTCGTAAATATCCTTGATTTATTTAATTATTGGTGAATTGTTTGTGTTTGATATAAATATATTAAAGCTTTTCTATGGAATAGGTAAAATTAAGCCCACAGCAATTACAAGATTTATAAATAGTCTAAAATTGTCATAGTTAGGGCTTTAGGCGCACAATAGATCTTTTAGGTCGGGGTGCTTTAATAGCCTATAAAAATATGGAACAGTCATATTATTAATTAATTTTAACAGTAAAATTATTTAAACTTTTTCCAAGAAATAAAATAAAAATTTCTTCAATTTAATATGCTTTTTATTATTGTTAAAATACATAATATGCATCAAATAATTATATGTTATTTTAAGAATTAAATATTTTATTGTCAAAATGTGTAATTTAATTAATTACATTAATTACCATAAAAAGGATTAAAAAAAAATATAAAATAAAATAAATTAAAATAAATAAAATAAAATAGAAAATATATATAATAATAAAACGTTTAATAAGACAGTCATTAAAAACACAAACTGTTGTTTTTAAATAATGTTTTTAATAAAAATAATTTATAATAATTCAAATTATCTCTGACATTCATCTGTGGGAATGGTCATAAAAATGAACAATAAATTAAACGTTAAAAACGAAATGTTTCTTAATTTTTAATTAACTCAAACCAACAAAAACCGCTTATTATTATTTTTTTTTTTTTTCAAATGCTAAAAAAACTATTTATATTTGTGTTTGAACCAGTTTTAGGTAGTATACATATTTTAATAAAATAAATTAATTAAAATGTTTAGCTTTGCCAGTTTTGTAAATCAGTTTAAGTTAACACTGTTTCTTCTTACACTATACCCCTTGCATCCCATATTTCATCAGAGATTCAGAGATTTTTATGGATATAAATCGTTAATTTAAAGGTGTCATGAAAATTTAACACATTTGAAAGATACAAGACTTGAAATTCAATTTCAAAAGCCATTGGAATGGTTTTCGTGGATTATTTCTTACTTTTTTTTATAAAATATAAAACATATTAACGAAAGGCATTCTCATTAGGATTATTAGGAGACTTTGTTCATAATTACAATAGAAAAGTTCTTACTTATTTTAAGAAGTTGCTATGGAGTGGAGACTTAAGCTCCGTACAAATCTCCACTCCACAACACCTTCTTCAGAAAATTTAAATTTTCGAAGTTATTAAAAATTAATTATTTTTATTTACAAGTTAATTAGTGAAATACTTTTTAAATGCACATTTGTGAGAAAAAAAAACAATGCATTCTTGAAGAATAAATTAATTAACTTTATATACAGCTAAATTAGATAATCGTTTGCTTTGGTCCTCTTATTTTAAAGACTAGATCAGACCTTTATCTAAGTTAGGTCATACTGGCGATTCTAAGAATCCACTTAAACCTATTGGCCCATTGGGATTTAAGCTTCGTTCAAATCTCCGCTCCACAGCAGCTTCTTCAGAAAATTTAAACTTTCGAAGTTATTAAAAATTAATTATTTTTATTTACAAGTTAATTAGTGGAATACTTTTTAAATGCACATTTGTGAGAAAAAAAAAACAATGTATTCTTGAAGAATAAATTTAATTATATAGTACAATTAAAGAGTGTCTGTATAAAAAAAAATTAATTGTATGAAATCAAAAAGCCATAAAGCTTTATTTATAATAACAATAAAGTAATTATTTTTATGCAAATACCACAAAGCAAAAATTTCAGGTTGTGGCACATTTTTTTTATTAAAAAACTTGTTAAAAAATTCATAATTTTTTAATCTATAAAAGCAATTAAAAAATATAGAAATGTAAAACAATTATAATTTACTTAGCTGATCTGTGACACAGTTTAGCGGGAATGAAAAGAAATATTATTAATATTAATTTTATTGTATATTCATTTATTATGTATTATTTAGAGTAAAAATAAAAAAAAATCATTAGTTAAAAATTAAACCAACAGTTTAAACAGTTAAATACACAAGTATTATTGATTAATAAGAACTGTAATTTTTTTTAATAAATCGAGCCAGCATTCTAAAATATTGTTTTACAATCTTCGACATATTTGAGTGATCTCACAATATTGATTTTATTTATATAATTTTACTATTTGTAGGATAACAAAAGCAGAAGTTAAGAAGGTTAAGAATTGATTTAAACAATTTAATATTTTTTATCTTAATTCGTTTGAAAAATCTGTTATTAGGAATCAACTCCTATAAAACAACGAATAAAAATTATAACCTGACATACATTTATGATGTATTATCTGTATATAATAGAATTATTCTCACTAAAACCGTCTCTAAGGAATGCAAAATGGACAAATTCCAACTATAGGCCCGTTTAGATCAAAAGCTGAAACCATTTTCCAGTGATAAAGGGAAAGGCAGACTAAGAACACAGAAGGCTTAGTATTTAGACAACAAATATATCCATATAAATAAGGGGAAGAGGGAAGATGTTCTTGCTAGTAATTACTGATTAAGAGTAAACTCTATACAAAGAGTTGTTGTTACCACGATTGTAGAACTGGATTACAGGAGAAACGCGGTCGTTCAGATAAAAGGCCAGAAATTGTGGAGACTTGTACCTTATATTAATAAATTTATATTTAGTAAATTTGGTACTTATAAAAATAAAAAGTATGAGAAGCGGGCAAATAACGAAATATTGTACTTATAATACAAAATGAGTAGTTAGCTCAATTGCTAGAAATGTTCGGGTACATAGTCATTAACAATTAGTACAAAAAGTAGCACAAAGCAGTTATTGTTAAAAATGTGTTAGTGAATTCAATTAAATAGAATCAAATTAGTTAAAACCAATAAAACCTAGCGCATCTAATTTTAAAGCAGAGTTTTAGAATCGCGATTTATATTATTGTGAACTGTCAGTTGGACTCTACACAATACAGCCATCTGTCATTAGTGCAATCAACTGCTAAAGAGAGTTGGCAAATCCACTCATATTCAACTGTTCAAACGCAACCTAAGCTTTTTAAATTATTTTAGAATTTATATAATAAAGCATTGAAATTTTAATATAATTACTCTTGTTTTAAAGATTTTTTTATTTAAGTGAATAATTTTTCATTATATTAGAAAAAAATGTATAAAAATTGATACAATAGATAAACATAATGTAGTTCATTAAATTAAATGTAAATAAAAAAATTGTGTAATTCTAAACAAAACGTTATTGCTATATGAGATAATAATAACGTGATCAGTTATCAATTTTTAATAATTTCTAAATACAAAAAAAAATGTGTTTGTGCAGTAAACAAATAATTTTTATTTACATACATAAGTTTATCAAGTTTTATTATCACAGCTTTGGTTTAATTTTTTTAATATTTGCAAATATTAATTAAAAGTGCATATTGTGGTTTTTTTATGTTTAACATTTGCAAAAATTAGTAAAATTTAAACCGTCGAATGTATATTAAATTAATATCTAAGAGTTGTTAAGCGGGCCACAAAGGCAGATGCTCGTTTAAGGGCCAATCGTAACTTAAGTGTAACTGCTGACTTAAGTCATGCGTAAGTCATCAATTTTGCTGGCTTAATGCATAGTAACGTCAGTTTTGCGACTTAATTTACAACTGTAAAATGGGTTTAAGTTTCTAAAAATTTACAGTATTACATTCCTAATAATAAGGTATATAATTCTGGTTTATTTTAATAATTTTTCAGCTTTAATTTTGTATAAAAGAAATTGTCCTGGAAAAGTGAAAAATATATATTTCTATACATTCAATAATCAGTTATAAAAGTATAGTAAATGAACGTCGATCCTTCAAATAAATTTGTGAAAATTATAGAAATAAGTAGATATCAATATTGTCCTAAATTAAATTTTATTTTTTACAACTTATTTCACAAAAAAAAAATTTCAGAATAAGTGAAAAGGATTTATGCATGATCATCCATTGCTAGTATGAAGAGTTTTAATAAATGTTATAAATACTAAGTTAGATAATTAACCCAATGGGCCAATAGGTTTAAGTGGATTCTTATAATCGCCAGTATGACCTGATTTAGATAATCGTCTGATCTAGTCTTTAAAATAAGTGAACCAAAGCAATCGATTATCTAACTTAACTGTATATAAAATTAATCGTTCTTTAACAATAATATATTTAATATAATTTTTATTAAAAATTCATATTGTTATCGGCAGCTTAAGGTTTCTACATAAGTTTTTCATTTATTTCGTTGGGACCTGCTTGCGTAGTCCCTTTGGGAGGTGTTGGACGGAGCTTGCTCATCGACTGATTCCGGGACGTAAACCCGTTCTTTTTTGAAGGTTTATTTCAACGTTGGAATAGTGGCCTCTAAACTTGTCACTGTTCCATGTTTTACTAACGTAATTTACTGATTTAGTAAAATATTGACGTAGTTAATTTATCGTTACTCTAATATCAAAATCTTTATTAAAACAAAAAAATGTTTACTAAAATAAAGTTAGAAATTAACATGACAGCCACGAAGGCTATCCAAACTCCTTGCAGTCTAACATAAGTATAGATTTAATGCATAATATGTTAAGCAACATTATGGCTAGATTTTACCGTTTATAACATATTAAACTAATTTTAATAGCTACAATAATTATCTATATAATTTGTCAAATGAGTTGTATTTAATATATATAGCAACTTAAATTTCACAATCTGTAGTTTAAAAATCTTAACTTATTTAAGTAAAACAAAATTCTTTTAACTTAGTCTTTTCTTTATAACATGCAGACATTTGTCCTTTTATTAAAACTTAAATATTATTTTATCAAACAGTATTAACGTATAATATATCATATATCTCTTTCAATATAAAATACACATATTCCAATAAAATTTTTATAAACTAATTTATTAAAACATAAGAGAGATATATATTGACAATTTTATATGTAAACATAGAATGTTGGCATGGTTTAAATTCTTTAAGACGCTTATATAAAAAGCAATATATTTTTGAGTTTAAATTTAATTTTAATATAAATTATAATATACATATATCTAATTGGCTCAGTAAATAACTGTTTGGTCAACCAGTTTATAAGCTTGTCCTGAAAAAGTTTTTGGCGGATAAACGACAAACAGGCACAATTGTAATATTGATAGCATACAACCAAGAAAATTGGGAATCTATAAAGAAATTTTGATTAATAACAAATAATTAAAGTATTTTATATAAATATAGTATTTTACATAATTATAGTATTTTATATAATTATAGTATAACAATAATATATACTTGTATAAATGAATCCGATATAATAACGCCATATATCAGCCACTGAAGGGAAACTAAAAATGACATCGATATTAGTGGAAAAGGCAAACTCTCTGAGTTTTTAACTCGTATCACGTGCATTAACATTGTTAGTGGAGCCGCAAAGAATCCCACAGTTACAATGCAACACACTATACCTAAAATATACAAACATATTTAATAGTTAAAGCAATTTTTTAATGAATCTCACAAACCCATTATTTTTACAGCCTTATCATTATCTGTTTCCTGATTTGTATATAATATAACAGCTAATAAAATGAGCAGTACTGCAGAGAATTGTTTTAGGTACGGTTTTTTATTGACGGTGAATATATAGTATAAAACCGCATACATAAAAAACAGCATAGCGCCAATTATGTTGACAAAAGCAATAGTCTGCTCATTAGTAAAGCAGCCATAGCGTAACCAGAGACTACAGCTAATTAAAAAAATATGTACATACATTTAAATTAAATTAAAAATTGTTAAAATTGTTATTCCAAGTGTTTTTTTTTTTTACAAGACTTACGATAAAAAGCCACATATGAACGGAAAGCCAGAAGAGTCGCCCGTGCTTTTCTTTTGCATATATTTGTGACATACTATGCTGTTTAATTAGTTAAAAAGTAATTATTAGATAAAAGCGTGCATACTTAAGATTACTCACGCTCCTGATAAGTATTGAAAAACCGTTGTAATTACCGCTGTCGTCTCTAACAGCGATACCAAGTTTGGAATTTGCATGTTTTTTTTTTAAATTAAAAAATTTTTTTTTTTTATTTTAATACAAATTACATGAAAAAATTTAATAAACATATAAGATAATTGTTAATTAGTTAAGCAAAATGCTATACATTTTATTTGTTAGTTCAAACTAAGCACTAAAACCGAAAACAAATATCAGCAGCCAACTCGACGACAGCTTTGACAACTTTCATTCTCGCAGAAACTTGAAATAAAAACAAAAATTCGGAGGAACACGTAAACAAATAACAGGGTTGCCGTGTGCTTAAATTTAAGTAAAAACAGTACGTAACGATTGAATCGTTAACGATTCAAATCGCTATTTCCATTTTTACCATTTAAATAAAATTATTGAAAAAATATTTATATTTTTTATCGTATTTTTTTTTTTATAAAAATAGAAATATCATTAATTAATTCAATTATTCTACAGCTGGTTTTGATTTCGTTCTAATATAAACACAGCAAGTAAAATTGTTAATAAAAATATTCATAGCAAAAGTAACAAAACTCCAAAAAAATATGCGAACATAAAAAGTCAAGTACGGCTTTGGATCAGTTGGTTAAGGTGCGCTGATTTTGAGCTTTAAATTTGGCAGGACATGAATTCGATTACTTACGAATAATTAAATACAAGAATTATTTCCAAGACCACTGATGATGGGTATTTGGCAATACTCGAAACAGCTGTATGGTCAGCCAAAAATTCAATTAATTAAAATAATATAAAATGAATTTTTGTTGTTGTAGTTTCACTACTGTTCGAAAAACCTCCTTAATTTATTTGCTGCTTGAAAAAAAATCATTTATAAGTAATCAATTACTGAGTTTATACGTGGAAGATAATTACGATTTTCAAGCAAAAGTTTTCAGCTTATAAAAAATTAATGTAATTATCTTATAATGATTTTCATTGGGAAATGTAGATTTTTGCAGGAAATCTATATTTTTGGTAATTTTATTTTTAATTTTTGAGTTGTTGAGTCAAAATTATTTTTAAATCTGTTTTATTTTTTTAAGAATATTATGTTTTATATCGATTTAATTTTTAGTATATTTCTGTACGTATTTCGGCAAATTTCGCTTTTGCCTTCAACAGGAGAATTCCTAATATTAGGAATACTAGAATATTACGATTGATAGGATTTATCTAACAATAACACACAGTAACGTATAAATTATAGTCATCTGACGCCGGCAATTAAATGATAATCAGATTATTGTTACTTTAAATTTTCTAATTTACATCGAAAACAAGCAAAAATATAGTGATTAATGATTATTTTAACACCTGCGTAACATGTCCTAGGATGCTTAAATTTCATGAATTTAAATCATTTTATATTCTAGTCGGAGACTAAAAGATCCACTCACAGAATAAAGTAGAGATTCTGAATAATACTAACTCAAACAAATCATCCATAATTCACATTATATTTTTTAGCAAATAAAGTTTATTGCATAAAGGTGTATGATAGGCCCATGACCTCAAAGTATACAGTGCTATGGCTATTTTTATATCTAAAGATATACAATCCCGAAATGTTATTGGTAAGGCATATTATTTTTTTTCATGAGTAAACTTTACGAACACTGTTATAAAAGGTTATTTTCAGCAAAAATTTATTTCATTGGCATAAGTTGATTTATGCATGTGAAAAAGCTTTTATGTGTCAAAATGTTCTGCAAAAGCTCTGGGAGAGCTTTTGTTTGTTTACATTTTAATTGTTAACAGAAAATATTTAGTTTTGTATTGTTAGCAGAGATTAATTAATTAATTAATTAATATTTATAAAAATCAAACATTTCAAAAAATATTTGTTTCTTATTTGTTAATATTTTGTTTCATGTGTTGAATGCGTCAACTTTTGATAATTTCCTTCTTGGGAAATATATTTTGCACTGTTACAAAACCACGAAAGCTCTTTGTATGGTTAATCAAATTTCATTAGCGGCCTAAATAAAATAAACTATTTTAACAACTGCAATGGGAACATACTTTAAATGGTGTCGTTTAATAATACTTATCTACTTAATCTAGTTTCCTTAATCAAGCAATGTAAATGTGCTAAAACTTTGTAAATAAATATAATTCATTCTTCGATATATATTCTTACATTCTTTAATTCACAACATTCACGGCATGCAATTATCATATAGTCACATATTGGCATTGATTTCCTAGTGGGTAAAACAAAGCAAGATTTTTTTGGAGAGCTTTACATGTGATTTCTATAGCAATTATGCGAGAGAGATTTAACAACTTCTCACTCTCATGCAAGACCGCTGAATAAGTGTAAAATCGTGTAAGGTAAGCTTTAAAATAACTTACAGTTTTTAATTGGTCTTTCGCTAAACGAGTCAGTTTTTTTAGATTCTTTCTTTCTTTGATTTTTTTTGATAATTCTTGATAATAAACAAAGAGAAAATAATGTATTTAATTATAAGAATAAATTAAAATACAAAACTATACAAAATTCAATGTATATAAATTGCTCCCGTGTATACTGGCTGCGAGCCTATATAAATGCAACCATGCGCTTTAAAATAAAGTAAACAAAAAAACAATAACAGCTGTTGCTCTTCGGAAGGGGAAAGCAAATTGAAGAGAAAAATATTTTGAAAATTGGAATTTATTCTCTTGCTTCTTGTTCATTTGGGTTTTGACTTTTGCCGTTGGATAATTGTTGTTGGTTGGTTGGTAAATAAATGTTATTTGCTTTTATGGAGGATAAATAAGGACTCCACGTGTTGTGTTCGGCTTTTTAGTAAACAAAAAATATGTATATATGTTTTTTCAATAAAAACATATGGAATTAAATTATTTTGTAAAAACTGTGCAAATGTGCTTAACAAGAAGTGATTGATGTGAACGTCGCGCTATAATGTATGCAAGATAATATATATATATATATGTATATAATTATTTTTTTTTTTTTACACATAAATGCGTTTATGTAAATTAATTAACGAAAAACTGTGATAATTGCACAATATTAATAAGAAATAAAATAAAAAAAAAAATATAATTTAAAATTAATTTCCTTTGTTCCAAAGTGATTTTAATTTGCTTTTAATATAAAAATAAACTTCCGCAAATAGTGTAAGAAATTTTTATTTTAAAATTATGGAAAATGAGAAAAATGCACTTTATGCACGAACCACAGTGGAAATATCAAATAACGTCAATGCTGATTTAATTAAAAAGCCACGCCAGACGGAACTCAACCAGGTGCGTCCAAAGTCAATTCTTTACACAATATCTTCACGCTTTACACGCTTGACACATAATACTTTCTAATTTCTTAAGAACACAATTACTTTCTTTACTCTGCTCTATTCTGAAAGCATAAATATTTAATATTTATTTATACTAACCCACATATTTTATTATTTATTTATTTGTTTATTAATTTCTTAAATTTATACACTAATTCAAATAATGTTTATACGCACCGTCATGCATTTTTTTTTGCTCCAATGAGTGAATTTAATGTCATTAACCTCAATTGTTTATAAATAACACACAAAAATACAAAATATTGATTTTTATTATCATAAGAAACTTCATAATTTAGCATTGTTTATTACAATTTGATATACTTTAAAAAAAACACGTAATAAATTTATTAGAAGTAAAGAGTTAGATATGGAAAATGGGTAGATTAGTTTGAAGTGACAGCCTTGTGCACCAAAGTACATGTGTGTTGAAATAATGACCCGTTATGATTATGTCCGCAACGTTAAAACTTTATGACCATCCTGATAAGCAGAGCCAGAAGCATCTTGTGCACTAACAGCAGCATTTTTCCCGACTTCATCATTAAAGTGAAAGAGAACCAATCTATAAGTAGACATCTCTGTCAGGTCAGAAAGAATAGGGGCCCTCAAAAGTTTTGAATCTCTTGATTGCGATCATTTAATTCCCTTTAATTCAAAAAGTCTATAAAGTAAGAAATGTCTTTGTCAGGTCAGAAAGAATAGGGGCCTTAAAAGTTTTGAATCTTCTCGATTGCGATCATTTTATTTCCTCATCCAAGTAAAAGCCAAGTAAACTTAAAAGTCTATAAAATAAGCCATGTCTTTGATTTTAAAAGAGGACATATTTGTCAGGTCAGAAAGAATAAGGGCCTTAAAAGTTTTGAATTTTAGTTTCAGTTTCCTCTTCCATGCGATTTCTTCGTTCAAGCAAAAGGGAACAAATATAATTATTCTATAAAGTTAGTTATGTTTCTAAATTAAAAAAATAACATTTCTTTGAGTTTAGAAAGCAAAAGGGCCCCAAAGATTATAAATCTTCTCTTAATCTATGATACGCACTGAAACGTGAAATAAAGTACAGTTTCCTCTTCTTCAACGCTATTCTTCCATTCAAATAGAAGGGAATCATTCTGACAAGCCTATAAAGTTAGCTATAAAGATGACATCTCTGTCAGTTCAAAAGGAAAAAGGGCACTAAAACTTTTGAATCTTATCCTAGTTAATGTTGAGTACTATAAGTGCTATGAGGTGGAATACAGTTTCTTTTTTTTTCGCGCGACTTCATCATTCAAGTAAAAGACAAACAATCTATAAGTCAAGTCTATAAAGTTGGCTCTGTATCTGATTTTAAAAAATGAGAGAACTATCGATTCAATTTAAAAAGAATTCCCAAAAAGTTTGAATCTTTCCGTAGTCAATGAAGTGAAGTACAATTTCCTACTCTGCTACGGAGCCACAGCCCCAATAAAAGTCGTAAGATGGTAGTTGAAGTTTGAAGTTGAAACAGCTGAGAAATTTGTTCAATTTGGACCAGGTGAATCTAATAATCTGACAAGAATCTTCATCTACATTGGCTTATAGGTTGGTGTTGAATATTGTAAAGAGTAGGTTAGACTAGGTTAGGCAACTGTTGTAGACCGTTCAATTGATCAATTCACTTGGACCCTGCGATCTATTGTAATGTAAGTATTGCTATTAACGGTTGATGAAAATTACTCTATGTTCCATTTAATATTTACATTTAAATATTACATTTAATATTCTTAGGCCGTCCTGTCCTCTCTCAAATTTAATTTAGTTGCTTTTTATGTTCTCAGAATTTTTGCTTGAAAGTTACTATAATGGTGAAAAACTCAATTAAAAATGTTCAAGAAGAAAAAAAATCTCGAAACACACTCTGGCATTTACTTGGTTTCGTATGTTGCAACAGTTGAAGTACAAAGAGCAAAATAATATTTATTTTCTTCTCTAGATTTTTAGATGTTTGTACTTTATATTAGTTATGTATGAAAAGTGGCAAACCTTGATTAGTTCTAAAAAAATTTTTAAGTAGATAAGAGTTGGATTGAACAAAATTATATGTTCTACGAGTAGTTATAATAATCATTCATATCATATTAATTTTCAACGCAATTAATGTTTTTAATATACTACTTAACTAACACTATATATGGTAGGTATATATGTGCTTTATATCATTCATACCCATTAGTAACGATTTAAACGTATCTTTATATATAAATATATCTCTTGATTGATAGACCATGTTTATAACATTATTTTAGGATGTTTCTGTTAACAAGTGGCACTCAAATGAAATATCTATTAAATATACAATCTTTATATATATCCTTTTTCCCTTTACTATACATATTCATAACGGTACATAGTATCTTATAAATTGCAATATTCTGCTCCAGAATATTGTTCCAGAATAGAGAGCTAAATCTATTCTATTCTAAATTATGTATTTGATATTCAGTGCAATATAGACAATAGAATGAAGAGGATGACGCTTAGATATAAATTTCATTAATATTAATTTATGTTAGTTCCTTATCCTGATGATGACTCTCAAGCAGAGTCGAAATATAGAATATATAAAAAAAATATTAAAGAAACGTTGAGTTTTAATTTTAACTAAAAGTGACCTATAACTGGATAAAAAAAATATATAAAAACCTGTATTAGATATATTTCCAATAATTCTTATAAGGTGGCAGTAATCTGATTCACTGAAAACTTAAGTTTCTATTCTATACTATGCATATATTCAAGACCTTCACTCTCAAATAGAATATTTCTTGCAAAGATTTAATTCGATATGATTCTATATGTTCTTTGAAATACAGTTCAATAATATTAAAATTTTTAATCATATGAGATAAGCTTCTTAAATTTTATATATCAACTGTCAAATAAATATTCTGCATACATCCTCATCTATTCTATATAATATAAATGCTACTATTTGCGTAAAGATTGTTGTAGCACAAAATAATGTATTTACATTGCGATACTGTGCTTAATCTTCTGTACTGGAAGTCTAAATCCATTCTGTATTCTAAACTATATATTCAAGACCTCAACTATTAAATAGTGTATTTCCTGAAAGATTTAAATTTAGATTCATATTTTCGTTTAAAAATTGTTGCAGCATAAAAAACCTATTAAGGTTGCCATATGTTTCTTACACTGCTTCACTGGGTGTCTAAATTGCTATTCTAAACAATATGTTTTAGTGTTCAACTATGAAATAGAATATTTTTTGCAAAAACTTGAATTTATAAACTTGTGCTCTCTTAGAGGTTGTTGCAGTAAAAAATTATTATTATTTATCTACTGTGATGGGAGTATTGCAAATTCCATAGGTTGCCATATTTTGCCTACACGCCTTGGGAGCCTAAATTTCTATTCTATTCTAAGCAATATGTTTTAGAGTTTAACTATCAAATAGAATATTTCTTGCAAAGATTTATATTTAAAAGTTTCTGTTGTATTAAAGATTGTTGCAGTAAAAAAAGAATTTATTTGTCTGCTGGCAATATTGCAAATTCCATTACTTTAAGCCTAAATTCCTATTCTATTCTAAACTATATGTTCGTGAACTTAACTATTAAATAGAGTTTCCTGCAAAGATTTAAATTTATATTCTTCTGCTACCTTAAAGGTGGTTGTAGTATAAAATAATCTAATTAGGTTGCCATATTCTGAATACATTCGTTCGTTAGGTAACTAAATTCCTATTGTATTCTAAACAATATATTCCAGAAAACAAATAGAGTATTTTTTGGAAAGATTAATATTTATTTGAAAATATATGTTTTGTAGGAGTCGTTACCTTTTTCGGTGTTGGCTGTATATTGATTTAAATCTATGTACGTACCAATGCTATTCCTATGGTACCGTAATAGGCCATCATTTGAGCTCAAGTAGACTCAAGTCCGCTATTCCAACCTCTAACCTACCTGTCATATAATACCTACAATGTATTATATGACTACACCTATCAGTTGAGAACGAGATAAATCTTAATACCAAGCTTAGATTAAGATATATATGACTACATCTATCAGTTGGGAATAAGATAAATGCTATTACCAAGCTTAGATAAAGATATATATAACTACATCTATCAGTTGAGAATGAGATAAATCTTAATGCCAAGCTTAGATATAGATATATATGACTACATCTTTCAGTTGAGAATGAGATAAATCTTAATACCAAGCTTAGATAAAGATATATATGACTACACCTATCAGTTGAGAATGAGATAAATCTTAATACCAAGCTTAGATAAAGACATATATGACTACATCTATCAGTTGAGAATGAAATAAATCTTAATACCAAGCTTAGATAAGGATATATATGACTACATCTATTAGTTGAGAATGAGATAAATCCTATTACCAAGCTGAGATAAAGATATATATGACTACATCTACCAGTTGAGAATGAGATAAATCTTATTACCAAGCTTAGATAAAGATATATATGATTACATCTACCAGTTGAGAATGAGATATATCTTATTACTAAGCTTAGATAAAGGCAAAAAATCATTATATAGACATCATTACAATAAATGATATAAAAGTCAATCCTTCGATATTCGTATAATCGCAGTTGTCTGTTACAAGCATATAAATTAGAATTACTACGTTGAAATAAGCTTATATTCATTTAAATATTTAAATATTTCTTTATGTCTACAGTAAAAATGTAAGTTTTTTTTTAATCTTAATTTATTTTTTTCTTTAAATAATTGCAAAGGAATTTATTTCGCAAATTATTAATAAAAGGAAAAATGCGATAATATTTTTTTCAATGCGAATTTTTAGTATATAATTTCGAAAAAAAAAAGATTTCATATCAGTGATTTATTATTATGACGCTATTATTGACCTCTTACTAAATTAAAAACACATTATTCATATTTTATAATTAAATCTAACTTCAGAAATGAACTTTGACTTCAACTAAACTTACAGATTTCTGCTACTTTTCATTTCCGTTTCAAAGCCAGACATATTTTAATTTTTTAGTAAAAAATTAGATTTATTTATAAATTTTTTCAGAAACCGCAATGGGGAAAACTTCTATCTCTGGTAGGTTATGCCACTACATTTGGTTCCGCCGTGCCGGTAGGCTATTGCATTGGCGTCATAAACAGTCCAGCGAATGTAAGATTTTATATATTTTTATATTAAATTTATTAACAAAAATATAATTTGTTTTAGTTGATAAAAGTTTGGTGTAATGAAACTCTGATTACTCGGTATGATGCTTATTTAAGTGAGTCCGGTATTGATATATTATGGTCTTCGATCGTTTCGATATTTTTAGTGGGTGGTGCCATTGGCTCGCTAGGTGGCGCTTGGGCTGCTAATAAATTCGGCAGGTGAGTACATACATATTTCGATTTGATAATATTGTAAATATAACGCATTTAAATGATTAGCGATTATTATCAGTGAAGTATTCTTATCATTGGCATTAGTGAAAGGTAATTGCAAGGTGAATTGAACGTTGTGTTTATAAAATTTATGTATAAAAATAATACATTTATACAAATAATACAAAATAATATTTACTTGGTATGCGTTACCTTGATTTATAAAGACATGTGAACTGGGCAATTGTGACGATATTTTACTGTTCTTTTTAGTATGCATATTAATCGCAAATTCAAGAATTAGGTACGTCAGCACTCTGTTTGGGTATTTCCTCCAAATTGTTATATTGGATTATACCAAAACGTTTTATTAGTATCATTGCCGAACCCAGATATCGAAATGCACATTCTCTTGTTGTTGTTGTAACCCATTGGGATCTGCTTGTGTAGTTCCTTTGGGAGGTGTTAAACGGCATTTGGTCTCGTTGGCAACGAGTGACTCTGGGACATAGACCCGGTCGTTTTTGGAACCTACACATTCTCTAAATTTTCGTTTGTTTCAAGCATATTATATTTCTCGGAATTTTTATCTATGGCTAATTTAATATTGTGGACGCTTTCTCTTACAAGACAATTTCCGTTAAAGTACCAGTCATCAATCTGCAGTGATCTCGACACTTACTCTTAAAGGATTAAATAGGCATATTTCGATACAAGTAAATACTAGATATTTTTCTATTAAGCTGTTCTTAATATTCTATTCTGATATAAAAAAACCCTATATTTGCATTTTACATACTCATAGGAATAATGGCGTTTTCAATTGGTAAATCTGGATTCAAACTAGATATACTCTCGATTTGTCAAATTTTGTTGCCCAATCGAACAATTTTGGAAAAATCTAATATTTTTATAGTACTGTTAGTAGACATTTACATGATCATAAATATATATATTGAATCGAATCACATTTGATTTGTCAAGTTATATAGAACAGCTGCTAATTTCAGGGTAATCTTGCTACTCTACAGCAAATCAAAATATCTAGTGTTATAAATTAAATTAATAAATAAATTAATAAATTAATAAAATTAATCTCGAGTGTTATATATTTTGCTCGAGTTTTACTAATCAAAATTGAAAAGTGCACTAAGAGTGAATCTCGATTGAAGTAGTTATCCCAGATTTGCCAAACGAAAACGACGTAAGTAGGTACCGACGCACTTACGTTAGTAGTACAAGTATAAAATGCTTATAAGAAGCACTCATGTGATTAATTATCGCATCAATATTTTAAGGTATTATGCTATGCCAAGTTTCCACACAGTTATATACGTATTCATGTTCGATGGTGATATTTCTGTCAAATGTATTTCTCTCCGCTACTAATTTACTATATCAATATTATATTAATAATGGTATATAACTTAAAAAAGAACAATTCAAGCACTAAGAAGAAACCAAAGCTTAGCCGAAACTCAATAACAATTTGTTATGGCCAAAATAAAAACTAAATTAAAAATTTTTTTTTAAAAATTTAAAATTTTTAAATTAAAATTAAATTTAAAATTTTAATAGATTAACAAATTAATATTGCAACGCCCTTGGTGCACTAATTTTCAACTATTAGATTATATTATTGTGTTTATGGTCTATTTATATTAACCATTTCTATTGGTAGATTATTGCTTTAAATAACAATTTTAAAAACCTTGTGATAAGTGTATGAAA
Source organism: Teleopsis dalmanni (assembly GCF_002237135.1). Lineage (NCBI taxonomy): Eukaryota > Metazoa > Arthropoda > Insecta > Diptera > Diopsidae > Teleopsis > Teleopsis dalmanni. The sequence goes on along the minus strand of NC_051847.1, from coordinate 76,917,320 downwards.
ATTTACTAAAAAGTTAGTTACTCCTTTACTATTCACTAAAAGTCTCTCCGTATTGTAAAATGTTATCTTGGTACAAAAGAATGCACTTTGCAGTTTTTATAACAATATTTATTAAACGATTAAAAATGTTTATAGTTTATTGGGTTACTTTAATTAACTTATTTTTGTTTAAATTATAAGTTAACATATAAAACTTAATAGTCCAATTTTATTTATTTAGAAAGCAGACAATAATAAAATTTATATAAATTTATTAAACATTTTATTCAAACAAAGGGATTTTATGAACCAAATAAATTATATGTTATATCAATTGTAAAAAACTTCTTTTAATTAAGAAAGATGTTTCTTAATAAAAAATTTCATTATGATACCTTACTTGTAATACATATGAGTTTTAGTTAATAAAATCTCTAAAAATATATGAGTCTATCCGCCATAGGGGGATTACTGTATATATAGTAATCTCCTACAACGCGCTACCCCTATAACATGTTTTCATATGACGCGATTTCAATCCCCCATATAACACGGGCATTCCCCTATATAAAGCGGGGACTTGTACAGTTTATATTAAGCTTCGTGTACCTTTGCATGTGTGTATAGGGGGTACACGAAAATACCCCTATAACGTCTTTTCCTATCACGCCCTCGCGTTATAGGGGGGATTACTGTACATTGTTACTTATATACTTGCACAATTAAAATAACCTTGAGTGTATACTCATGATTTCTCAAGATTTTCTATTTAAAGCAAAAGAGGTCAAATTATTACAAAATATCATAAAAATAAAATTACAGTCAAACTTCCATAACTCTAAGTACTATTTTGCAAAGAAAAGGTTCGATTAATGGAGACTTCGAGTTAAAGAATTTTTTTTGCAATTGTATGTAATTTGCTCTCTAAATCCTGTTGTACTCTATTTAGTTTGAGTTATAAAAAATTCGAGTTATAGAAGTTCGAGTTGTAGAAGTTTACCTGTATTTTTAAAAAAATTATCTGCCTGAAAGAGATGTTCATTTAACAGGGTTATCCATGTAGAGATCTCTGTATATATTTTTTATATCTATTCAAATTTTGCATAATACATATGTATGGTTTTAGAAATGATTTACAGTTTTAGATGTAATACTAGTTTTTATAAAAAAATCTGATAAAAAAAATGTCCGCCAGTGGTGTATTCAGATAGGAGAGGTTGGGGATACACACCCCTTGAAAATTTAATACAATAATTTATTAAACTGCGACAACTGTACTAAAAAATATATTTTCTAGTATATTCTCCTCCTTGGCACAGTCTTGGTAAAGCTACTGATATCTATAGCTAATATCTATATCTATTAAAATAATGACTGTTAGCGCAAAGAAACCACTTTAAACTACTACAACTACCAATTTCAACTTAGTTGAAATATAGAACGGTAAAAATTTGTAATGCTTTATTGACAAACGAAAAGTGAGAAGAGTTTGTTGTTGCAACATCATTTTGTTATTGTTGTAACCTTTTGGGATCTAAAAGTCAAAAAAGTGCAAGTTTTTACAAGACGAATACATGGGTTAGAATGGGATAGGTGATGCTTGAAGGTAGGTGGAAGGGTAATAAAAGAGAAGGGTGGATAGGAAAATTTTAAAAGAAATCACCCCGGGTCCAGACGAAGAAACCTAGGTTGGAACATAAGTATACTTGATTTTAGAGTCCTTATTGTGAGAGGTGAGTCGCATAAGTTCTTTATACACACTTGTGATTGTGAAAAGTAGACCCGTGAACCATTGCAATAACACTAAACTAAAATAATTGTTTGCATACAAATTTATACAACTACTATTCATTAAGCATTTGATTGTCTATTAGATCTGTTTTCGGTTAATTGGCTAATAAAAATATTTCCTACCAACTAGCAACTACCTACCAACAATTTTTTATACTTATACTTTTGTATATCATTCAAAGCTACATACAATTTTTTATTATCTCTGCTTGGTTGCTAAATCGCGTAGGTTCTTGAGTCCTTCAAATAAAGCTTAAAAAACGTTGATGAAATCGTAAGGAGTCAAATTATGGTGAACAATGGTATTGTTACTGTTCTTGGGCACAACCCACAAATAAGGAATATGTTATTGTTTTTTATTTTTAATAGAGAGGTTTCGAATAGTAGTGAATTGTAACAACAAAATTTTTTTTTTATTTCTTTATTAAGTGAATTTTTTATTTTTTTAGTTTCTAATTTTTAAAATAGTGACCAATCAAAAATACAAGGAAAAATACAATAACAAACAAAAACATTTGTTTATCATTTGAATTATTAAATGAAATTTTCTTTTACACAGAAAAGGCTGCTTTTTAATCAGTGGTCTACTCTTCACATTAGGTGCCTTGATGTTTTTCTTTTGCCGTTTGGCAACTTCCGTTGAAATGTTGCTATTGGGTCGTCTACTCGTAGGCTTAGCGTCAGGTCTAACCACAGCATCACTGCCAATGTATTTAACGGAAGTTGCACCACTTGCTTTGCGTGGCACATTTGGCGTCTTTTGTGCAGTTGGCGTGACAGGAGGTGTAGTGGTTGGTCAAGTTTTCAGTTTAAGTCAAGTGTTCGGAACTGGAGATCAATGGCACTATGCTTTGAGTTTTTACATAGTACTTGTAGTAATATGTTATGCTCCATCGTATATTTATCCAGAGAGTCCAAAATATTTATATATTGTGAAAAAAGAGCATGAGAAAGCACGTAGAGAATTGATACGTTTACGTGGCATTGAAGCCATGGACGCAATTAAGAACGAAATTGAAGAAATGGAAGTTGAAGCTAATAACAAAGTACAAAGTAGCGGCTTTTGCGCGGTTTTACGAGATCCTGCAATGTTATTACCATTAGTTATTGTATGTTGTTTTCATGGTGGTCAACAATTGAGCGGCATAAATGCAGTAAGTAATGAATCTAATATGTATGTACAGATACATTCGCATTAACTAATAAATTTTTTTTTTAGATATTTTATTATTCAGTATCAATTTTTGAAAAGGCTGGACTTACAACTCCTCAAGCCGAATGGGCTAATCTTGGCGCTGGTTGCCTTAATTTAGCTACCTCATTTCTTGGGCCTGTACTAATGGCCAAAGTAAATCGCCGTCCGTTAATGATGTTCTCCAGTGCGATATGCTCGGGCTTCCTTTTCGCCATTGCCTTCATTTTATACTATATCGTGAGTTCAACTATATACTTTGTAATTATTTTATAATATAATAATTTATTTTGGTTTATCTTTAGGAAACTGCCAATTGGTTTGCCATTGCTTGCATTGTCTGCATCATGGGCTACATATTTTTCTATCAATTCGGTCTTGGTCCTATACCATACTTTATCGGTGCAGGTATGTTGATATATCATAAATTTAAACTTAAAGCGTTTAAAAGCATGAAACATATTTACAATTTTACAATGTAATTCAATTAAGCTTCTGACATTCTATTGCTTTCAATCTCTGCACAAATTTGTTTAAAAATTCATTTCAATTAAGTTTGTTTTCATTTTTCACAACACAAATTCACGTGATGTTGTCTGGTAATAGGTCTTGTGTTATTCAATTTGTTTTGATTTGTAATAATTTTCATTTTTTATTTCATATTTCATCGTTAATTGATTTTATGGAGTCATTGCCCTTGCAAACGCTGCCGTTATCCGATACTTCAGCGTGCGCCAAATAAATTAAAGTCTGTTTGTTTACAACTATAAATTTGCGAATCTTGAGATATTTATATGTGTACATACATATATTCGCTTTATTATGCATTGGGGAACTATTTGTTTATTATTATTTTATAAACAAACAAACAGAAAATTAGCCTGTGCATTGCTGAAAACCACAGCTGTTATACATTAATGATTCTACTCATTAATTGCTTAGTGGTATATTTCATAGAAACGCATTTTACTCATACTAAGTATAAAGACTTTTATCAATATTTGTGCGTAATCTATAGCGTCACATTATTTGCATGAAAATGAACTATTTTTAAGTCACACACATAACTTCATTTAAATCGAAAACTAAATATAATACAAGACCGTGACTAACATAGGCATTTCATTTATTATAATTTTATTAAATTATTATGTGATAGAGATCCCTTGTTATCAAGATCTGCAAATGTGCTAAGTTTCTATACAAAAAATACAGAAGATAGTTTATAGTTCAAATCCCCTCTCTCTAAAATGTTTCGGACCATTTTACAGATGGTTAGGTTAGGTTAAGCTGACAGACAAAAAAGGCCACGCGTAGACCGTTAATAATCTTATTTCTAGCGATAGTGTGCAACATTAGGATGCGCGTGTTATTAGCGAATGGTATTAAGAGTTCAACAGCAACCTCAGGCATGTGCTTCAGTCTTGTAAAACTAACAGCCTTCAAGTATTTTTGTCACGTTCTTGAGAGAGCCGGGCAGTTACACAGCAGATGTAGTACACATTTTACTCATTTACACAGATTCAGTAATGTAATTGATTTTTCTCAATTAAACTTTCTCAAGTATTATTATGTTGAGCCTTTTTTCCGAGTTAGTCCATCTCGGTACTTTTGCTCTTTGATAGCTGAGGGGTTTCTGCAGAGTCCCACCCATCTCACTGATTAATTTGTGTATTCCTCATAAGCTTCGAGATTATTCAATGATTGATTAAAGATCTGCGTGCCGCGTGCGGTTAGTGATTAGTCTAAGATTAGATAGTGCTAAGTAGGGCAGCCTGTCTGTTTTCGCATATAGCTTCAGTGCTCTGTCCCTGCCTCAAGTGAACTTTAAATTAGTTTTCAAAAATTCCCCCATATGAAGAAGTTTCCATATATACTGTTATAGCTATCCAATTAAACCTATTAACTAATTCTGTTGTCATATAGTTCTTAAAGGGTTACCAACCATATCGAATTTTTAATGAAATACAAAAATGAGGTTTTTTGATTCTCATAGTAACAGTAATTTCATATTCTATTTAATAACTTTAAAAATACGCTGGATAATAACAAAGCAGACACGAAAGACATTTTTCGTCTTCCTCACAGCTTAGTCTTATCGCATTACCTGCAAGAAATAGCATTTATTGAAAGAAACAATTAGTATTCTGGAATGATTACCTAAACGACAGTGGCCCGCCAACAAATCCATTAATATATTAATATTTCTGCAAGGCAAATCAGTAAGATCCCTAAATTTTTTTTATTTAAAAAGGGACAACTTACTACAGATGCCCGCATGTCGTTGATTATTATCATCTTTTAAGTACTTACTTACTTCGTTGGCCATTACAGACGTGAGTCGTCATGGCCGCGTCGAGTAAGCACCGAGCGCTCCCAAATCGTTGGCCACCTGGTTCTTCTACCGAAGATGCGTACGTCTTCGGTACCCGCGTTTTCCACCTGCGGGTACCGAAGCAAATACCTTTTTATCCGGAGCACTTTCTTCCATTCGCACGACATGACGAAGCCAGCGAAGCCGCTGAGTTCTTATGCGCTTAACTATGTCAATGTCCAGGTATAGCTAATACAGCTCATTGTTCCATCTAATTCGATACTCGTCGCCAATGTATAATGCACCATATTTTAAGTAGAAGATTTAATTAGAAAATTTGAGAAATGTAGTTAATAGAGACGTGTAAAAACAGGTCCAAAAAAATTTCTTTGACCTTGTCCCAATGCCATTGTGAAAATATATCATGCCACATTTTTGGACAGCGTAAAAAGGGGAAGAAAAAAACAAAATTGAAATGATACCGGTTAATAATTATTTCTTAAAATTGTTTAATAACTTTTTCTATATCTACTATATCTGTGTACCCAAGAAATTATATATTTCTATATAAATTTTTTATATAAATATAAAAATATGACGTTGCTAATATAAAAAAGTGACCTAATGATAAATAGCTCCAGATTATGATTATTAAACACAGAAACTGTGGTATTTAATACAGTAGCTTCGAACAGTAGTGAACTACAACAACAAAAATTATTTTTTTATTATTTTTAATTAATCGAATTTTTGGCTGACCATACAGCTGTTTCGAGTATTGCCAAATACCCATCATCAGTGGTCTTGAAAATAATTCTTGTAATCATAATTAGTCATAAATAATTTTTTGAGACTGCAAATATTTTTCTACTAAAATAATTATATATACTTAGATTCGTACTTCATTAGGCTTACTAAATCTAGAGTGCTAACTGCATACATAATACGGAAGTGGTTTGGTTTAATTCTTGGATTTTCTAATAATTGGTTTGATTCGTAGTTAGGTGCAATTGAAAAAGTCGTTATTGTTTTTGTATGCTGTGTAGATCTGCTTGTAAAATCCTTTTGGGGATAGTGTACGGCATTTTGTCGTCGAAATTGACGAGAGCTTTCGGGACATAGATCCATCCGGTCGTTCTTGGAACCACGCTGAAAATGCGTGATTTATGCGGTTTAAGCTCGGTGCGAAACACTGTATAAAAGTCGACAGCTAATGTTTCTGACTTACTGATAGTGAGATTGATGGTTCTATGGAAGAAAGTGGTTCCACAATGAATTATGAAGAATATACATTACAATACTCCATAAATGTTTTATGACACTATATTTTTAATAAAATCTGAATTGTGAAATCAATATTTTCCTTAGATACTCGTGAAACGACAATGTCTCTGATTTACAAAGTGGAATTTATCTTGATTTCCTTACTTATCCTTTGTTTTCTTATAATAATAAATGGATAATGTCTGTTTCCTTTTTAAATTTTTTTCTTTTATTGTATAATTAATTTAAGTTCTGTATATATTATTAGATAGGATATATAAATAAATTTGTATATATTTTTATAAATCATATCCGTTTCCTATTAATTCAACACCATCTAGATATGTTTCATTAAAAAACAAATTTATTTATCATTTTGTTTATATTTCGTTTAATTATTTATTTATTTATTGGTGCATTGTGCTAAGCGGTTGTTGGTATATTTTGATATGCTTAAGAAAAGTTTCTTGTATGTTTTTTCGCTTTATATTTTTATATCTTTTTATTGAGACTAAAGCAATTATTTTTTTACAGAACTCTTTGAAGTAGCTCCACGCCCTGTGGCCATGTCGATGGGTAGTTTATCTTCGTGGTCTTGCAATTTCATAATAGGTATGACATTTCCAAGTCTACAAAAAGCTTGGGGTGCCTTTGTGTTTATACCATTTTCTGTAACTTGTGCATTACTTTTCCTACTAACGAAATTCTATTTACCCGAAACCCGTGGTCGCGATCCCTCGGAAGTCGCACCGCTCGTTTCAAAAGGTTTTCGGTCAAAAGTGAGATAAAGGCTATCGTAGTTATCTTTATTAAATAAGAAATTTCTATCACAAAATTAGGCACAAATTATACTATGTACATAGGATGTCCAATTATAGTTTCGAATTTATTAAAATTTAATTAACACATAATACGATAGGTTTTTTTTAAAAACTGTTCACATTTTGTTTTAGGTTGAGTAAAAGTAAAAAGTGTAATTATTTAGAAAATTTATTTAATTTTTTTTCAATGTTCGAAAGTACCAAAAATATTTTTTTAAGTATTGATTCTTTTATTTATTGGGATTAATTAATTTTGAAGCATAAAATAAAGCAACTGTAAAATTTTTTGCTTATACTATATTCAGACACACCTTAATTTGGCAAAAATCTTAATTTTATCTTCATTTCAGCGAAATTAAGTTGCCTTTTTCATACAAAATTCAGTTTTTAGGTAGGAATGAAATTAAGAGAAATGATCTTAATTTCGTTGAAAAGAAGGAAAAGATAAAGTTGAGATAACGAAAAAGTGACATTTTTTTTAAATAAATGTCAATGACAGTTGACTTTAATAAAACCGGAAAATATTTTGAAGTATTGCAAATTTTTAAATTTGAATTTAGAAAATGAACTATAACTGTTATTAATTAAATAGAGTGAAAAATAATAATTCACATATCTCAAATCCACTGAAGCTAATAAAACTACTGAATGTCATCTTTTATAGTTGTAGGTAATAATCAACTTTTAAAATTTCCCAGCATATACTTTTAAAATTCGATTTGTAAACAAAAAACTTATGATTTCCTTAATTTGGGGCAGTATGAACACTTTCGAAATTAACTTAATTTCATTTTTACGGAATTAAGGAAATTTGTCTGTCTGAACATAGTATTAGTTGCGTTAGGATAGGTTGGCTGGAATAGAGTAGCTTTAATAAACGATAGTACAGTAGATGTATTGTTGTTTAATTTTTTGCATGATACCTAGAATTTTTCTAAAATATTTTTTTCTAATAATAAAGTAAGAGTATTTATTTGTTGATATGTTAAAAATTTGAATAATCGTTAAATTTTTGCACAAACTCTTAACCTTTCTCCTTGATCATTTGTTCAATTTCCAAATATCTTAATGGTTATCACGTTCCATTTAATTTTGCAAAATTACACTTTTATAATTTTACAAGACTAGTCAAAACTGATTGTGATTATTATAGTTTTATTATGAGATTAACTACAAAAATAGTTTGAGTCACAATTTTTTTAATTATAATTGTTTTTTATATTTACATACGTCATGGTGTATTTGCTTTTTGTGTGTATTTCGATCAAATTTTCAAATATATATACATATACATGTTGTGTTTTTAGGAGTTTAAATTTAATTATACAAATTAATAATTTTTTAGTAAATAATTTTTAATATTTATTTAATGTAAAATTCTTGTAATTTTTAAACTGTTTGCTTTTTAGAATTAAAAGAAAAATTGTATTGCAAATAAATCAAAACACTGACTGTATCTAAAAAAAAAATGCATTTTTAATTGTATTAGAAATTTTTATATTTGCACTTCAAAATATCAAAAAGAATGACAAATTAATATTATTTATATGTGGGAAATTTTTCAAATATAGTGCTTTAGCGCTTTTTTATTCTTGAAATATTTTAAATGAATATATCCGTATCTCCGGTATAAAATACAGTCAAACTTCCATAACTCGAACTTCCATAACTCGAACTTCCATAACTCGAATGTCTCTATAACTCGAACAAAAATTTTGTTCCGTGCCGACAGGAATATGGGAAAGTGCATTCTATAAGTCGAATTTTTGTTTTAAGTATAAATGCATTTTGCTGTTAGGGGAAGACCCTTTTTCCAAACCAAATATTTAATTTTTTTCCTTCTTATGACGATATTATTGAGCACTATTGCTCTAAATTACTGGATCCATTCTAAGCGCAACGGAAAGTGATGATGAGGGTTCAGTGCATGTAATTGTTTATCAGCCTTCAAAGAATGAAGTATAAGACTCAAAAGTCTTTTATATTTGCAAGCGAATGATACTACAACTGATGATCACTATAAGGCTTGGAATCTTTTTTATTAAAAATAGAAAAAAAAATTAAAATCCCAAAACTTAATTTCTGAATGTTTCAATTCACTATAACTTCTGCGCTGTATTTGATTGCAAATAAATAAATATCTTAAAATGTAATTCTAGTTTCTTTCAAAAATAAAAAAATTCTCTAACTCGAAGTCTTCTTAAGTCGAACCTTTTCTTTGCAAAATTGGACTTCGAGTTATGGAAGTTTGATTGTATTGTATAATTTTTCATTTTGACTGCTGTTTGCTGTTTCTCAATAGATATGTTTAAATAAACGGATCTTTAAAACTAAAATATTCAAACTAAAATTTTTTAACAGATATTGTTGAGCTATTGACATATCTATACCGATATCGATACTTTTATTCTAAGACAATTCGCCGTATTATAAGTGACATTGTAACGACGCCAACACCTTAAAATTGGTATGGACATTATCGTTTCAGATAACCAGTGACAGCTGTCGGTAACAGATAATAATATCTGCTAAGTAAAATTTTCAATGACGTCGCTTTCAAGCGATTCAATTTTTCGGCACAGTTTTTCATGACGACCTAAATGATAGTTTTTTTTTATTTGATAAACTCAGATATATCTATATTAAGTAAATAGTTTTTATATATTTTTTATTCGACAATAGGTCACTTTTTGAAAAAATTAAAATTCAACGTTTGTTTAATAATTTTTAATATATTCTATATTTCGACTATCCTTGAGTGTCATCACTAGGTTCAGAACTGTAATGTTTTTGGTTCCATTGTTCATATTGCACGAGACAAAGATTTAAACAAAAGTTTAATTAAAAAAAAAGGTGACCTGTAGCCGAATATAACATATATAAAAAACATTATTAACAAAATCAGATTGAAAAACTAATTCAAACAGGTCGAGAAAAAATTCAAAATTTAATTAGGTAAAAATGTATTTAGGCTAATATGGTCTTCTTCAAAACTGCTAAAAGAAACGTATTATATGTATGTTTATTTTGCTTATTTTTCTCCTATGTTTTACTAGTATTTTTCAGCATTTTCAAGAATATACTCATAATACCATTGTAATAATGAAAATGGAGAAAAAATATAATATCCAGCAATTTCAAACCGTAGTTTCAGAGCTAGAGAAAAATCCAGACTTAGCAAAAGGATTTCGTAAAGACAAAATTCTTACTGATGTCAAGCCAACTTGGTAGAAAATGGGCGTAAAATTAAGTCTGGAAAAATCCAGACTTTGCAAAAGGATTTGGCAAAGACAAAATTCTCACAGATATCAAAACATCAGTGGTTCTAATGGACCACCAATTTGGAATAATAATAGTTGGTAGGAGGTAAAAAACAATATTCTTTGCAATGCTACTAATTTACCTAAATTTATTTCATTTTAGGTCCGGCAAGATTTATAAGTAAAAAGAAAATGATAGAAAATAGAATGAAGAGAATGAATTGCAATTGGAGGAGACAGGTTAAAAGCATTTGTAACTCTCTCCATTCGAAACCCTTATCATTGTAACTCTCTCCAACTATGACAATCCAATCCAACAGTTGAACCCCGAAAGCATAATGGTTGAACTTGAAACTGTGCTACAGGAACCAGAATGTACGGTGGGAGAAGAAATACGCGAAGTCGAAAATGTGTGGAGAATTTAAAACTCCTACCAAGCCACTTGCTAGAAAAGCAAAACAATCAACAAGAAATAGATTTAAATAAGATGTCGCAATGATGTCTGTTAAAAATACTTTAGAAGATTCTAGGCTTCAGGGAAAATTAGCAGGGATTCAAGAAAAATAATTAAAACTATTGGCAGAGTGAAACCAAAGAGAGTAGAAGAAGTTATTCCAAATTGAAATGAAATTTTATTTCTGGAATAAGAAATAATATGCACATAAAAGAAAAAGAACTGGAAGTCTTTTGTACAGATACTAAAATAAAGACTTTTGATATATTAATGATTATTATTATTTTATTTCATTTACAAATTTACATTTTATTACAATATGAATGATGAACTTGTTTTCAAGAAAACTGATTTTTATTAGCTTTACATTTTTATCAAATTGAATGTAAATATTGTGACCTGCTGGGGTAATCGGTAATTTTGTAATGAGGTTCAAGTCTCACACTGTGGCTTTTGATGCGTTCCACCTATTGTAAAAAAAGGAAGAAAATATTTGTAATGAAGCTGAGCAGTGAGTAAAGTGTAAGTAGATTTTTTAATACTCCCTCCAATAGTTCGTTTCATTATATTTCTCACTTTAACGTAATTATTATTAAAAATAGTCTTGGTGCTGCTCCTTTCAGGAGAAGAGTATTACATCATTATTTGTGGTTTAAAAGGATAATATGAATTAATTGCATACAAATTATATTTCATTATATGATTTTAAATATAATGTTTCGAAAAAGTATTTTGTTCGCCAGTATTTTACTATTTATCGCATATCATATGACTTATAATCCAAATTAATGAGTCACAAGCTGAACCCATATGTCGATTATCTAAAAATCATATACGGATTTTATAATCGTAATTCTATAAAAAACTAAATCAGAGCATTTAAGTTAAAAAACTCCTTTCTACAATCAGTAAATATATTAGGTTTCCTTCTCTGAAGCCAATATCTTAAGACTTACCCATCTACACATCCAATTATATTTGGAACTCTTATTTTCTTAAAATTAGAAAATAGGTTCGGTTCTTCATAACAACTTCGGAAACTTAAGGTTAAGCGTTTTAGTCAGAATTGTATGGATGGTTACTCGTATCAATCTGAGATAAAAGTCACTTCTAATACTTACCTGATACGATTATTGGCCAAATAATGCAATACTGTAATTAACTTGGTTGTAACGAACAACTAAAGAAGGTGAAAACTATGCTGCCAGCTGGGAAGGCCATGCGTAGTGTATTTTTGAGATGATAAGGGCATTGAAGAGAGTTGTACAGTAATTGGAACATACTATGCAACATATGTAAATGAATTAAGCAACATAATTATCAAAAAATATTCCTCTTTGTGAAGTAAAAATGTTTTTTTTCCCCCAAGACCATGTACCAGTTCACCATGTACCAGAATTTCAGAATCCCCCTTATGCAGAAGATCTGGCGTTCTGTGACTTCTTTCGGTTCAAAATTGAAAACTTTGATTTGAGAGTATGCTCTCTTTATTGTTATATACTGTCTGTACGACAAGTGTACATTTTACAAATTATTTTGAAGAATATGGCCCAAAATATTATTTAATCATTTCCACTGTACATGATTTTAAAATGATTCTATCTTATTCTAATTAAACAATTAAAATATTTACATAAAAATAAATAAAACTATTCAATATGGTTATTCTTTTAGGATAAACTATAAATGGAAGAGGTGATGAGGTGTGTGTCTGAGATAAGGTTTTGTTTAGTTAGGAGACAGATATTGGGAGTATAGGTATTCCAAGCTTGGTTATAAATACTCGCTTGGGCAGTACTAAGACTTCTGATTCTTTCGAAGTATAGAAACAAGATGGATAGATATCTATAGACAATAGATAACACATAGACATAAATTTTTTCTATTTTTGTATAGAAGATATTAGGGCTTTTCTTTTGTAAGCATATCGCAAAAGAACAACATAAAAGAAGTATTACTTTCGATGCGAACTCTAGAAGAAGTGGAAATTTTGTGAAACACGTGAATAATAATTCTCTGCAATTATGGGCAAGAATATTTTATATAGTTGTATAAAAATTAATAAATAATAAATTTTATTATAAAACTATTGATCACTCCATTTGGCAAGCACTATTGCAGAACCACATTAGAAAAGCATAAAATTGATTTTGACATTAAGTTAATTATAATTACTAAGATTTTAAGCTCGACTTATCTAAAAGGTGTATACTGATTGGCATTGTTAATGATATGAATGCAGTTGTGTGCTGTGAAATATGTAACACCCACATACTAGTGTTAGTTAACAAATTAAATAATGGCATATTATAAAAATTATAGTAACTTGGATAACCTGAGTTTCGGGATATAATTGACCTTAGAAAGGATTTGGAACAGTAAAGAACAATTCAATTATTATAAACTAGTAATACTTCAAACTGTTGGGATTAGATCACATGGTGACCGTTTGAATATACACTTTTGACGTATGCCTTATCAAAGGGTTTTTCAATGCCTAACATTTATTTTCAGCAGAAATAATTCATGTAACTTGTTAATATAGAGAACTGGATAGTTCGCATAAGGGATAAATTTTGGGTTTACCGCTTTAATTTATACGTCAAATGATGACTTTCTTCCAAGACCAGTGAAAATAACCAAAGTTAGGTACATGGACTTTAAATTGTAACACTTAAAATATCACCCAGTATGTCTTTAATTTTCTCCAACGTATATCTTAAATCACTGTAGGATTTCTATTTTGATTTTTTAAATGATATCAAGATTGTTATGCACGTGTGTATTTTAGCTATTTTTATTTTTGCGATAACATTTGCCATTTTTCAAGAATAAATAAAGAAATACTTAATCTGATTTTAAAATCAAGATCAATTGATATCGAATAAAAGGTATATATAAAATAAAATCTTTTGAATTATTACGATGATAACAAAATTGTTTTAATTGACATGACATTCGTCTACTGACCGAGTTTTTCGCGATAACAAAAGAATTTAAATTGTTTGTATTTCCGTTTATACGCACTCTAGATAGTAGGACTTTTATCTCTCTAAAATTTATCGGTGACGATCTAAATAAATGTAAGCTCTAAGTTCATGCGTTGCACTGATTAATTAAATGAACGCCAACCAATTTAACACAATTTATATTTATTCCGTTCTGGTCTAAAATTATTTCAAAAAAAATATTTCTTAATACAGATAACAATGTTCATACTTTATGACTAATATTAGTATATTTACTATTTATTTATATTATATTTTATTTACTTTATATATATTAATTGTTTACTTCAATTAAAGAAACTTGCCTAACAATAATGTATTATGAAAATTTATTTATCAGAGATATAGTATGCATGTGCTTGATGTGTTTTGTGGAAGAAAAAAAATATTTCAAAATTTCAAAAAATAATGCCATCCCGAAAATTTTTCTTTCCTAATAAAATTTAACACTTAATCTATATAAAATATAAAAAGTGAAAATTTTAGGGATACATATGGAATATTTTTTTTTTGGAAATTGAACGGTTAATCATAGTACTTAAATATAACTAACTTTAATTTTTTTAAACAATTTCTTGAAAGTTCATTCAATTATCTTTAAAATGCAACAAATTTCAAGTTTCTAGCATTTATGGAGCCTGAGATATGGCCGATTAAAAATGTGTCTACAATTTTAGTTGTCAAAACCCCATGGGTCGTATATCCTAGGAAAAAAATTTCAACATTTCTTTTCAAAATACGAGTATTCTTATTTTATAAATGGAGCTCATAAAAAAAATTTCAGTAAAATCAGAGATGATGAGGTCAAAAGGGTGCCCGATTTGTAAAAAAATGACCTATATACAGATTAAATAGTCTTCAAGAGCGGTATGGGGAATACACTAATATTGTATATATATATATATAGGCTAATAAGATCAAATTTGTTATAACCAGATTACGAATCGGAACTGAACCGCAAACTGAAAATAAATATCCATTGTTTTTGCCCGATCGAAAACCGAATTGCGTATTATTTTAAACGCATAAAAAATAATTTTCGAGATTTTGCCGGAGGGGAATAGGAACTAAACCGATATTTTTTTTTTATTTTTTTTAAATTTTTCAGAGCGAAGTTAGTTTCTAATTGTCATGCTTGAATAAATTTGTGACCTTTAAAACTTTAAGCATAAATAGTTATATTTGACTATTTGAATTTCTAATATTTTTACGATGCGTGTTTTGATTATAGTTCAAAAAATGTATAAAAAACAGTAAAATTAGATGCTGTAAAATATTTAATTCTAAATTATGTGAAAAAAGTTCTAGATTTAAAGATAAATTTTACAAACAATGGAAGTTTTACGGGAGATTGGTACTGCAGAAAATTGATGTTAAAATACATCATAAATATGCATTCAAAGATATTACAGCATGATAAGCTTTTACCTTAGTCTTGGTTATTTTACTATACACTAAATTAAAATTATAGAACAAACACTCTATGCTCCATATTTACTCTCAAGCATATATATGAATATGCCAAGCGTTTATATTAATATATATAATAATATACATATGTATATATAATATAAGAATATAAATATATTAACTGGTCAGTGTATTTTAAGAAACCATGCTAGGAGACTAAATATCCCTTTTAACCATACCTGCCCTTGTTGTGAAGAGGACGATAAAAGTGCCTCCCATCTGCTTTGCTTTTAGCGGATTTCTTTTTTAAGGGTCTTGACGAACCTCCCTCTAAATAGCATTATAAGCTTTGCCAAAGGTGCTAAATGGTTCTAACCCTTGAGTTTTTAATCATACAGTAATACAATGGGCCCAAGAGGATACCCTGGGATCGCCGCCATAACCTAACTCAACCTAGTGTAGTTAGCTGGCAGCGTGTTTTGTTTTAATGTAGCGATTTCAACTAAGTTGAGTACTGCATGCCTGCATGAATCGGTATGAAGGGGTTTATCTCCACTTTAAATTTTTGGAGTTGTATTTCATTGAAACATATAAATATCTAAACGTAAGTAAATCGACTTTGGGATGAGACCATTTTCAATAGCTTAAGTAAAAAACTTCTGTAGAAAATTTTTATTTTAATATCAATAAAAATAAAATTAATATATCTTCCAAAAAAATTCTTCCTATCTTTTTTTTTTTTCTTGTCGCTACCTTTTTATACTACAATTGATATAAAATGATATAATGTAATACAGTCATGATAATTCGGATATTTAATAATTTGAATCTCGTGACGTATCTCACTTATCCATCCGGACACAAAATTTTTATTTTGTCTTCAAATTCGCTTATTTAGAGAAATAAAGAAAAATGGAGAAATTAAATAAACATCGCTTATTTATTTAATTATAAATAGAAAATTGTCGTATTTCCTATCTATTTAATATTTATTAAAATATACAATATCATATACATTTATACTTTATTAAGGTAACATTTTTGGGAATAAGTTTGCAAGAAAAATATTCGGATTTTCGAATAAACTGACACAAACTGATATTATCCGATAACCATATATATGATAGTTTAATAAAATCTAATAAAATATAATAAAATCTTGATAATTCAGGATTTTCAGCATTTCAGAAAATGTTTGATATGTAATTGTCTAATTGTTTGAACTATCGATGGCATACTATACTAGTTTTACCGATAGTACGGTGCGCGTATACTAAAACTACTATACACAGAGTCTGGGTTTAAATCTCATTATGGCTCTGTTTCAGGAATAGAGTTCCAATACTTCTTCACATTCAAATTATAGCAAAAAATGCTAAAATCTACATAGGGGTTTAACTCTATCTGGTATTGTTAGGATCAATTCCTCTCTTTAATTCTATCTGTATATAAGCCACACATATATACAGATAGAATTAAGGAGAGGGATTGATCCTAACGATGCCAGATAGCGTTAAACCCACCCCTATGTAGATTTTAGCATTTTTTGCTTGAACCGTCAATTCAATTAACCTAACCAATTTTATTTTTGATTAATAATTAAATTTATGTACTGAGTTTTTAAAATTAAATACCTAATTTAGAAAATTGTTGATATGATTAAATTCTAGACAGTTGTCTGAACTGTCGGAAATTTATAAATAAGTTTTAACTGACCCCGAAAAAAATCAAATGACGTTCGATCACGTTTGAGTAAACGTGTATTTTATACTATAAATTATTAACTTTAGAGAATAATTATCACATTTAATGATGCTATTTTTTTATGATTGAATTGAAATTTTAACTCATGAAATGTTACAACCTGACCTGCCATTGTATCGTATACCTGGCATTACAGTTATACTAGTAATTTTTTTTCCAATAAAAAAATGCATTCATTTTGTTTTACTTAACAAAATATCAAAGTGCATATTACGAAAATTTCATAATGCACTTTTAATTTAGCTTTCCTAGTTGCAAGTTTGACTTATTTTAAGACAGCATTTATAGTGAGATCTTATTGAGTGGTACTTCACTGCATTGAACAATCTAAAACACACTTTAGATAATTTGTGATATAAACGTATTTTGAAGTTATGACATCTTTTACGAGTGTTTATAAATAAATTAAATTAATATTACTTAGTTATATTGTAGTATAAATAAACGGGCTTCTTTGATTTATGATGTTTTTGCCAACACTGGTGAGTAACGTGCATTAAACCCTTTTGAAGCATTTCAATTTTTCGTGTTAACTTTCTCAATAGACATAAGAGACATTTTTTAGATAAGAAATAATGGTGAAAAAGTGAAAAAACTTAAACTTGGTATGAGTTTTGAAATAGGTCGATATATTGTAAAAAAAGTGTGTTCTTAATAAAACCCATCAGTGATTAGATATATAAGAAATAATGCATTTTTTAAAATGCTATAACTCATTTAATAACCATTAAGATAATATATATATATACGAACTATTTAATATCAACTTTGACTTCAGGATATGGTTTTGGTCTAAGAAAAAAAATAAATTCTACTCGAAAAAAAAATAGAGTCACATATCCTTTAATATGGGTCCCATTGACCTGTTTTTTTTTTGATAGAAGTACTTTTGATATCCTGTAAACAATAAATAAAAATAAATTTTGTAAGAAATACACCACCAAAAAATGCCAGTTAACAGCACTTAAAAAACGAAAAAATAATTATTAATGCTAACTTATGACGATAAAAACAGTATTTATTTGACTAAGTATTGTTTATGTTACATATATCATAGTTACTCCACTGTTAGATATAATAAAATTGTAATATACATATAGGTTAAGCAATATATTCATAATAAAAAAAAGTACTTAATTGTTTTGAAGCGTTTCCCTCACAATACAATTGTTGTACTAATCTAACACTGATTAATAATCAGGCGCAGAAATTTTATAAGGACATAATCCAAAACTGATGTCGTTACTATAAATCAGAGTAGGAATAGAAAAATATTAAGTACCTATTCCATAATTACCTGGAACTCGCTAAAAGGTGTTCAATGTAATTGACAATTACTTATATAAATGTCTGTAAGTCTGCAGTAAAGCAAACCACAAATTGGTTTCCTATTCAATAATAGAGCAATTCTAAGTAAATTTCTTGAAGATCAGTAATATTCCTTTTAACTTACTGTTTAAAGTCTAAGTGAGAAGTACTTCAATTTGGTTGTGTTGATATCAGTATCTACCAATATTAAGGGAACCCCATAGCAGTCTGGTATTCTTATTTTAAAAAAGAAACATGTTTAAGATTATATTTCTGGGAAGTCTTAAAAATAAGATGATTATCTGGAAATGTTATTGAAGTAGTAATACTGCTTAAATCACTCATAACAATAGCTGATATAACGACTAATTGATTATAACGACCTTTTTTTATATGTCAAATTTGATTTGACATATCGGTTATTGCGATTCGATTTTAATAAAGTTTTGGTGTAAGCGACTGATTATAATGACCAAACATAAAAACTTTTTGTGTCACTCTACTCTTTGGAGCATTTGAGGGAAAATTATTATCTAAAATAAATCCTCGAAAAAATCAGAATATATGCATTTAAAAGGTAACCACTAAACAAAAACTACAGATAATTGAATATAGGTATATAAATAAAAATATGTAAAACCTAAACACGTATATATATTTGTTTTTTAATACAAAAATTATTAATAATTTGATAATATGTAAATATAAATGATTTATAAATTATACATATATAAATGTAACTATAATTTTTAATCTTTTAATCAATATTACTGCTAATACCGACTATCAGTAATAACGACCGGATTGATTCTATCCCTTCAATGTCGTCAAAACCGGTTTCAATTTTACTTTATTATTAAAATAATATGATAATGATGTAAAAATATATGATTACGAACTGAAAACTTTTACTTCTGAAATAAGAAATTGTTACTATAGTATACTGCAGGCCAGAGTCGGTTCGTTAAATAATATATTTTTGCTTTTAATGTTATTATTTTTGGATAGATTATGGTTATTAAAACATATTGGATATATGACCGGATGTGTTATCTATCAAATATATTAAATATTTCTGTGGTACCTTGGGAATCAAATCTTCGATGTAAATATCTCAATCTTCTCGGATACTCAATCTACCATTAAATCACTGTTACGCACTTCAGTCACATTAATCATAACTCAAAACTGCCTTGCTTCCCTTAATGACCTAGCTAAGTATGTCAAGGTTCAACTCATTTGGGTTCCTGTTCATAGGGATATCTTGGGCGAATGAGCTTGCCAAAACAGGGGCTCTTCTCCTTGACATTCAGTTCTCAGATATTGACGTTCCACTTGTTACAGTTAAACTGACAATTAAACAAATATACCTGAGTATAGCCAAGCAATATTGGGGTGTTGAACGCTGTTATCAGATATCTAGCTTGATTTGGTCTTAGTTAAACAAGAAACGCACTCGTTGGCTACTTATACTGAGACGGAACCTGCTTAGCACCAAGGTATCTGTGCTGGCCACTGCGAAATAAGAAGGCATGTTATGAATCGGAGCTTATCCTACAATGACTTTTTTGCGGCTGTGACTCTAAGGATGCTCCATCTCATGTCTCTTCTTTAGTTAGGAGAAGTTTAAAAATCTTCGGGGTCCCCTTTCTCTTCGACCCGAGCGAGCTGTCATCCTGTAACATTAGAGACCTAGCAAAGTTTATAGATCTGTCAGCTTGATTTTCGTTTAACTAATAAGAGAGTCTTTACGTTTTTCTGCGTTGGTTGTATACTAATCTTTCAATCTATGTACATGCCAATGCTATCCCTGTGATGCCACAATGGGCCATTATTTGAGCTTAAGTGGGTTTTTTGGAAACTAGGCCGCACTCCAACCTACCTACCTACCTAGTATGCAATGACTTTTAAGTTTTGAAACATCTATGTTGGAAGGAGGTCCTATGCTTTAGAAGGAGTTCAGGAAATTAATAGTAGTAGTAGTTACTCCAACCTACTTACCTATCTGATACACAATGTCTTTTACGTTTAGAAACACCTATGTTGTAAGGAGGTTCTATGCTCCAGAAGGAGTTCAGGAAATTGTTAGTAGTATGCTGGAAGATAAAAGCACAAATCTAAACATTTATATTTAAATATATGTAAATAACTCACAATTATGAAATCTTCTGTATATGTTTATTATTTTCGATATATAAATTAATACATACAATACATTTATTTAGGTATAATTATTAAATAATTGGATGCCATGCATGTAGAAAATTAGTTTAAATATCATCAACAACTAATAACTACTATTTTATTAATACAAACATTGAACTTATTTCAAACAATACCAATTAAACAAATACTTCGAAAGCTCGGAACTGATTTAATAATTATATAAATATAAACCCTATTGTTGTTTACTTTTTGATTTGATTTGCATGCTAACATATAGAGAAAGCGCTGAATAACGGATAACTATTTTTATATCAGACTGACTTCTGAGATATTAATAGTGCGTACCTATTTAGTAAAAAAAAATCTGTGTGCGATTTTTTAAGTATCTAAGCAGACGCTTGATTAACAATATTTTTGGTTTTTTTTCAACTATTAATTAACCTCGTATTTACTGTCGCTTAGCTTACTGTAATATATTGTATTTATCAGTATAACCTTCTCGATCATTGAGGTATGTACGTACTTAGCGGCCACTGTAGACTTGTGTAACTGCTATTAACAAGTGACCAAGCGTTGTGGTTATTATTCAGAAATCACAAAAATAGCAAATGTGAAGACATAGTGTAGTCATTCATATCTACAGTGCACTTAAATAATAATTACTTATAATTTTTTTTCTAATAAAAATATTAGTAAAAAGTGATCCGTTCCATAGACGATATAGTTTTATTGTAGCGATTTAGTGGAATAGACGTTCATTACGGAAGTGGAATAAAAAATAAAATAATTTTAATTGTAAATATAAGAAGAAATGACATTTACTGAAAAACCAAAAGTACGTTTTAATTAATTATATAAATAAATAAACAAATTTTATTTAAAAAATAGATTTTTTTTTAATAAATAATTTTAAAATTATGAAAATAATAGGCCAGAGTGTTAACTTGATGGCAATATCAAATAGATTTGTTTGAGTAAAATATATTCAACTATCAAAAATATACTAACTTATGTGAAAAAGTGGTTTCAAGGATCTTTATAGACTTTATATACTATTACATCTGTTTGTGGATTATGGAGTAATTAAAATTTAAACGCATATTTGTTATTTAATATAAGTTATGAAAACATATGTGTATAGAATTATTATATCAATTGCTACAAAAAAAAATCAATTTAGTTCTGAGAAAGTTCATGGACTAATTCATTGTGATGGATAATGATCTATATCGGTTTAGTTTTATGTTAATATATGATATTATAGCACACAGCTATAATATTGTTAATAGTGCACACAGTAGTAGAGAGACAGTGGTCTTAATGCATCACGCTTTTAAGGGGACTATAAAAAGAAAATGTTATAAATATTGTGAAAAAATACGAGGGTCACTATTTGTATTTTGAGTCTGGGCAATACTGATCGTTATCAGGTGTCATCTAACGTTTCCATACGAAAGTTTAAGTTATTTGTGTTATTTACAGTGATTTGTAACTTGTGTGTTCACTAAAAAATGGAATTAATGCAAGAAAATTTTTGTGTGATGAATTATTATGACTTTCGACGTGGATTATTAAGACATTAGTAAATCGATAAATCGATAAAAAATGGAATTAATGCAAGAACATTTTTGTGTGATGATTTATTACGACTTTCGACGTGGATTATTAAGACATTAGTAAATCGATAATCGATTTTTATCGATTCCTTACTTCCACATTTGGCGTTTGGCGATGAAGCTCAATTCTTCACCACTGTGAAACGCTGGTATAATGATTTTAATCGTGGCCGCAGTTCTCTTACCGACGAAATTCGTGAAGGTCGTCCAAAATTAGTTGTTGTTCCAGAAAACATTGATGCTGTGCGAAAACTGATAATGCAAAATCGTCATGCGACATACTGTGAAATTAAGGTTGTGGTAGAACCCTAAGCATTAATTCCACCAGTATATATAAAATATTACACGATCATTTAGCTGTGAGAAAAGCTAAAAGGATTGTTCTCGTTGGATCCTCCATCATTTGACAAAATCTCAAAAAGTTGCTTGTGTCGATTGGTGCACATAAATGCTCAAGAAGTAAATGGCGGTGCTACAAAAGACGTATAAGATTGTAACAGGTGACAAATCATGGATATATGGGTATTAGCCAGAACGTATACAGCAGTCGATTGTACGAGTATGGGTGTTTGAAGATGAACCAAATCTAACAAAAGCTGTTTGCGCTCGAAGCATGTGGTAATTATACGAGTACTATTACAGGAACGTAAAACGAACAATTCCGAATGGTTCATTGAAATACGGAAAGCAAACAAGCGTCGTCGGATCATTCTCCATCAAGAAAACGCGAATGCTTACACATCTCGTTTAACAACCGACTATTTCAACATTGATGGCTCATCCGCCATACATTCCTGATTTGGCAACTAATGATTTCTTCTTGTTCCCAATCTTCAGGATTGACGGCCAGTAAGGTTTTGATGTGTTTGGTGAGATTGGCAGGGAATCATCTACTATGAGCTGCTCCCCTAAGGCAAAAAATAATTATTAGTTTATATTTATTTATATTTACATTTATATTTCATATTTATATTACACTTAGTACAATATATATATATTATCCGAAATAAAAACATCGAATCTAGTCTGAACTGATACTGAATATTATAGGGGAGGACTTGAATATATATATTTCTTAAACTAAATTAAAAATTTAAACAAACCAATCTAAATATATAATCGATTTATATAATGGATATTGAGTCAAAAAACAGGTTATTAATTTGGAAACCCTGTAATCTATTGGAACTTACCATACATAGAAGACGCCATACAAGAAAAAATATATATATACATGCAGAGATTTGAAGACTAAACTACAAAGATAAGAGAATCAACTAGGATGATTGATTCGATTTTATGTGCCTTTTCATTTATTGCATGTTGAAAAAAACGGTTTTTTTACGTTGCAACTGGATTTTTTACCATCAAAACTAATTTTTTTTTATTGTCAAAACCATTTTTATTGTTGTTAAAACCGGGTTTTTTACCGTTGAAACCGGTTTTTTTACCGTTAAATCTGTTTTTTTTTTCGTTAAACCTGTTTTGTTATCTTAGTTCTACTATTTTAATGGAAAGCCAATACTACACTGACAAGTAATAGTAGATGGAAACATATTTTTATAACAAAACCAGTTGTACGTGGGAGCTTGCTTTTAAGCTTCAAGCTTACCTTATTTCTAAACCGGTTTAACTGGTTTTTTAGAATTACAAATCAAAAATTAATTTTTCCAATATATTATTATCATAGAGTAACAATGCTTCACTGTCAAATAATAGTTGATGGAAACAGATTTGTAGCTAAAACAGATTTACGTGGCAGCTGTGACTACTACTGACTTACTAAATCCAAACCGGTTTGACCGGTTTTTTCTGGAATTTAAAATAAAAAACCAAAGCAACGTTTTACTTACAAGTAATAATTGATGAGTATAAATTCTATAGCTTAAACAACTGGCGGGTGGACGGTGTTATTCGCTAATTGTTTGAAAACCGGTTTGACCAGTTTTTTTTTAAATTACAAATTATAAGCGGCTTTAACCAGTTTGTTTTATAAATTATGAAACGGTTTTTACAAGCGATTTTTGTAAAAAGGTGGAATAGTTTACTGTAGACCCTTTATTTACACCGGGCTGTAATTTTAAAAATAAGAATTATTTACTACATTTAATCGGAAGAAACTGCAATCTGTAAGTTTTGACAAAACCAAAACCTGCTACTTCGTGTTCGTATTATTGTTCAATAGCTCTAACTTTAAGCCAAATTATTAAACTACTAATCCTATTAATAGGATCCTATTAATCCTATGTTTTTCCTGTTTAACATGAACATAGTAACTATTGGATTATATTGAATGATTAATGCGAATGATCCTAATGTTCTGTTTTATAATAATCTATTCATTGTAATAATAAGGCAAACTTGTATACTTTATTTAAGGTTATAAGCGGAGAAGGATGGACACCTTTACTTTTTATAGTCAGCCTTGCAACAACAATTGGAACAGCTGTGCCGGTTGGTTACTGCTTAGGATCACTTAATACACCAGCTGGGGTAATACAAATTTGTACTTCATCAATTTCAAAACCTCAGTGCCATATTTAAATGTCAATTAATTTATTTTAGTTCATCAAAGATTGGGTGCTGGAATTATATATACAACGTCATGATTTTGAATTCAGTGAAAATGGTCTTGAGTTAGTGTTTGCCAGTATTGTTTCAATATTCTTGATTGGCGGTATATTTGGATCTTTTTTTGGAGCATATTGCTGTGATAAATTTGGAAGGTAAAAATTTAATATATTTAGCATATGAAAATAAACATTATGTGTCGTATACAATTCTGTGGGCTTAGTACTACACTATATCAAAGATGTCCAGTCCCTTACATTGTTAGCACATTTGTTTTTCTAATGTCCTTTGCTAAATGAATTTACACAAGTACCTGCTTTGTTGCACTTCGTATAGCCATAGGTTAGGTTGGAATGGTGACCTTGTGTACAATGAAAGCCCATTTGTGCTCAAAATAATGGCCCGTTATGGTATCACAGGAATAACGTTGGTTCTTACATAGACAAGGTGATCAATATACGTCCAACGCCGAAAAAAGTAAAGCCATGAATAACAAAACTTTTCATAAAAATGACAAGAAACTAAGAAAACCGGTGTTGCTTTTATGAGCTTTTCATCGTATCTGCATGACTTGTAAATCTGTGCACCAGAGATGGACCAGAGATGTGCTACATATGAAAAAAGGTGCCTTTCTTATCTTATTGTTAAATCTGGTCAATTGGAAATCATAGAAGAGAAAACTGAGAAGATACGCAAACATGCTGTAATAATATAATTAAAAGCTTTGTGTGCTGTAGATACAACGTGCTGTAGATATTATTTAAAGAAAATTAAAAACAATAGAATACCCTCAAATCTATAAAAGATTAAACATTTGAAGCAGTTAATCCCAAACTGACAAGACTATGCGTATATAAACACAATCAAAGGCCCTAGAGTTGTCTTTAAGCACACTATCTTTTACCAGTGTGTGCCTATGCGGTCAGTAATCTAATTATTGAATATTCCCTTAGGATCACTCCTGTTTGTAATCGAAATGCTCCTGTCACTTCTCCTAATAATTCCAGTACTCCTTAAGATTATTTATACTGTTAGCTATACTGATCTCTTTTTCTATAAGTTAAAGTAAAATGAAAGTATGTTTAAATCAGTCACAGATCAGTTACAATAAACACATTTGATTTTCACTAATATAGAAATTTCCGGTACCCAGACTAATGTTGAGTAAATTTCGATTACAAAAGTTTGTTACAAATCAAAGCACACTAATTCCTACCTAGAATAATACTCTCAATCTATAAAGAGGGTTTCATAGATCTTCAACGTCGTAGTTTACGGTTCCAAACATAAAATCTTCAAATATAATGTTATCGTTGTTTAATGTTACATGTAATATTAACAATTTATTTAATATTATTAAATAAAAATTAATTAATTTTATTTACAGGAAAGGTTGCTTGAATTTAAGCGCCGCGTTATTGGTAGTATCTGGGGTATTTGTAACTTTTTGCCGAGAAGGAAAATCATTAGAAATGATTTTCATCTCACGATTTTTAGCTGGTATAGCATCTGCACTTATTTACACAGCACATCCAATGTATTTACTGGAAATAGCACCTCCTAAACTACGTGGAAGTGTGGCGGTATTTACTGCATTTGGAGTAACTGCTGGTATATGTGTTGGACAGATATTCAGTTTTAATATTGTATTCGGTACGGAAGAGTACTGGCAATATGCACTTGGTTTTTATGCGGTTTTTGTTATTATATGCTTCTTGCCAACTTATTGGTATCCTGAAAGTCCACGTTGGCGTTATTTGATAAAACATCAATACGATATTGCAGAAAAAGAATTAGTGCGCTTACGTGGAACTGGACCAGAAGCACAGGAATGTGTAAAAAGTGAAATAGCCGAAATGCAATCGGCTAGTAAGTCTACTGAAGAGAAATCAAGTTTTCTGAGTGTTTTGAGAAATTCGGACTTATTAATGCCGTTAATATTGGTGTGCTCATTTCAAATTTGCCAGCAACTTAGTGGCATTAATGCGGTAAGTCAAAAATTTTAAATAAAATATTTTATAAGTTAATAATAAATATCAAAATTTATATATGGCTTATTATATTGAGTTGTTCAACTTTATATCACAGATTTTCTTCTATTCGGTACCAATCTTCACAAAAGCCGGATTTTCTAGTTCGGCTGCTGAATGGATGAATTTTGGTGCTGGATTTCTAAACATGACTGTTTCTGGACTTGGTCCGTTTTTAATGTCAAAGTTTAATAGACGGCCACTCATGTTAATATCTTGTGTGGGATGTTTTATATCACTCATCTGTTTAGCATTTGCTTTGAACTATATAGTAAGTAATATATTGTGATATGGTCGACGTTTTTGTATTTATTTTTGAACTTTTTAGGATTTAGCCAATTGGTTACCACCTGCTTGCATTGTATTTATAACCACATTCATAACATTCTTTCAACTTGGTTTAGGTCCTATTCCATATTTTATTGGATCAGGTATGATTTTTTTGTTTTTTAATTAGTTATAAACAATTTTTCTCATCTATTGCATTTATTTTATAGAGCTCTTCGAAGTAAAACCTAGGCCGGTGGCTATGTCGATGGGCAGTCTGTTCTCTTGGTTTGGTAATTTTTTAATTGGCATGTGCTTTCCGATTTTGCAAGGGGTCTGGGGTGCATTTGTATTTTTGCCGTGCAGTATTGTATGTGTATATTGCTTCTTGCTAACTTATCGTTATTTACCCGAATCCCGTGGACGTGATGCGGCTGACATACAAGTTTATATGAGAAATGGTTTTCATTCGAAATTGAGTTAAAATTAATTTTTTAATTTATTTATATTTTTCACATAATTTAACATGTAAAATTATTTATTAGAATGTAGTAATATATATATTTTTTATACGCTCTTTTTTGTTTTATAAATCAAGAACAAATTCGTTCCATCCTACTCATTATAAAGTTGACATAAAATATGAAAATAGGCAGACATAATAAATCATAAACGGGACACACTTTCATTCATAACACATTATGACACTATCTCTAAAGATTTTAATAAACTTGCTTTAATATTACTTGTGGTTTTTCAAGAGAAACTATAAAAATGATTATAAATTCAAATTATAAAAAATTGTTAAGAAAATAGCACCTGCTAAACAGACGTAATGTGCGTCCATAAACGAAAATTCAAAAGTTGTATAGATAATGTACAACCAGCATCTCTTTGTTTCTTGAAGTATTTTATCTCCTTTAATTTTTTTTTTTTTTGTTTTCCGTATACACATAAATTATTCCCCGTTTTCAAGTTTTCATTTTCCATGGAAAATATATTCAATTTTAAAGTCAATTATGACGAAATAAACAATTTTTTAAATAGAGTGGTCCATAGATGTCTGATGATGGACATTTGGTAATATCCGGAACAAATGTATGGTCAACCAAAAAATTTAATTATTTTAAATTAAATTCTAGTTATTGGAATTCAACACTCTTATGCCCTTCTATTCATTTTAAAATATTCTGAATATAAATAATTAAGATTGATAAATCCCAGTTCTTTGACTCAATTAATTCGTTTTCTTTTTTTGTCTTAATAAGATGTCGTTTTGATATAATTGACATCTTTATATATATAAATCTTCTGTACGTGTGTTGACAGTGAACTCCTCCTAAACGGCTGAACCGATTTTGATGAAATTTTTTGTGTGTGTTCAAGTGGATTCAAGGATAGTTTAGATTGGTCCACTGGATAATGTTTTTTTAATTATTATACAGTTTTTTGGTATCCATATACATTTATATTAGACATTTAAAATTTATTCATGCTTACTTTGATTTGTTTAAAAAGTTTAAAATCTCTAAAATGAATCGTTCAACTATCCTGTTGAATTTTTGAATTCGCTGGATTACCAGGAATGCCACCACATAACTTAAGATTAAAAGTTGACTCACCTATAATTATGCTGCGGAATTTAAATGCACCTAACCTATGCAACGGCATGAGATAGTAGTTAGTTAGTTGTGGTGGAGAGAGGACGAATCCTCCTCAAATAGCTAAGGATGAAAGTCGTTTTGAATCCACAAAAACCTCGTAATAGTGGGTAGTAGATAGAGGGTCAAACTAGAACCAACCAGAGGCATTAACAATGGCAAAAATCTGGCTAATGCTGATACTGGTGATATCGCTAAGTAAGTTGAAGAAAGGGGCCCCTAGAAACTTAAACTTAGTTCTGGCCAGACCTGGACAAAAACACATCAGGTGTTCTGGTGTCATTTCTTCAAGTATTGGTAGACACGCACTACATGAGGTACCACAGGGATGGCCAAGTCTAGCTCCATACCGTCCTATGGACCAGTGGCCCATAAAGACAGATATTAGCTTAGAAACCTCAGATTTGTTTCTACAGATTAAGTCAGAGGTTCTATATTTGGAATAGATGGACCAAGTAGCCCTTGACCTGGCTGCTGAGACAGTAAGGGTCCACTCACTATTTGCCTGTCGAAAAAAATGGTCACAAATCAACTTACGCCCGTAGATGACAGGGGCAGGTATCGAAATAGGGGTATCCGTGGAAGAGGCGCCTAGCCTAGCAAACTCGTCAGCGCGCTCGTTTCCCACAATATTAGAATGCCCGGGAACCCATACTAGAGTAACCTTGGACCTCTCACTTAGTTCACTGGTAATAACCTTACATTCTTCTACTAATCTCGATGACAGACAGACTGCTGATAAAGCTTTAATAGCTGCCTGACTGTCAGTTAGAATGCAGACCTCTTTTCCCTGAAGGCGCATATTTAAAGCAAGAACACTATATGCCCTAAGGATAGCAAAAACTTCAGCCTGAAATATTGAGGTAGAATCTGAAAGGTGGTATGATTTACTAATCATTAGGTCCGTAGAAAAGATTCCGGCTCCAACGCCCTCATCCATTTTAGACCCGTCGGTGTAGATCGCTATCTTTTCTGGAGTTGTAAGCAATCCCGCCTCCCAATCTCCTCTTGAAGGAATTTTAGTGGCGAAGTTATTGTCGAATAGTAACCGAGGACATAGGTAGTCTAAATCCGTGGCATCATCTATCGGATAGAGTGATGCGATATTACCATGTCCTAAAGCACTCGAGCACGGCATGAGATTAGTCATAAAAAAAATTATGTGCAATGCACTTGAAACTACAATTTTGAATGGCAAATTTGAAGGTGAAGCTATTCTCCTGCCACGAAACCCAATGATCCCTTCAGACTCACCCATTCCATTCAGACGTCTGCAATTTCCAATTCGCTTGATATTTGCCATGACTATTAACAAGTCACAAGGTCAAACAATGTCGATTTGTGGAATAGATCTAGAAAATCAGGTCTTTTCACATGGCTAATTATATGTGGCGTGTTCTCGCGTTGGAAAACCGACAAGTTTATTCATTTATACTCCTCAAGAATTGATAAAAAAAAATGTTGTTCATCAATTCGCATTAAGATGAAATTAAACAAACATTATTGATTATTACGAATTGTTTTTAGAAAACTTCATGTTATTTCAAAATAAAGAATAACAAAATTATAACATTATTTGTCTTTCATTTCTTACTTTGTTTAATATTCTAATTGCTTAGTATATCATGCAGGACAACATCAGTGGGGTCCGCTAGAATATATATATATATATATCTTTATTCAGTTTATATTTTCCTACAGATAACCCTTAACATCTCGCAGTCGAGTATGCTTAACAAAATTAATTGCCAGAGAAAAGTTCATTTCGATCTAATATCTTTAAGGAGAATGTTGCCTATAACTTAAGAGAAATGATAGGAAATTTCGTCACAAGTATAGCGTCAGAATGTGAAAATTTTTATTGTTTAAGAAAATCTTATTCGGATTTTTATACTTCGATCCGAAATAAAAACACTCAGTTGCGGCTTTTCTTGTGCGCGATTCAGAACGAAACGGTGAACGCAGTGAACACAACGTTCACGTACGAAACGAACAATTTTAAGATATAAATACGAATTTTAAAATTATGGAGAATTTTATAAAAAATAATAAGAATTTAATAAAATAAATATGTATATAATTATTATAAAAAAAAAGTGGAATATTTGGTATTAATTAAAAAAAATAAAAAATAAAGTAAAAATTTAAAAATAATAAATAAAACTAAAAATAAAAATAAAAATAAAGTTTAAGTGTTTACCCCAAAAAGAGTAAATAAAATGTGTTGTGACGTCACTATTGAAAAAGAAAGAAAAATGTAAAAATAAATAAATATAAGATATTCTATTCTGTGCATACGTTTAAAATCTTTTCACAGTTCACGATTAAAAATAAATCGAAAAATAACGTGAATTTTGTGGTACGAGTATTTTCCTTCCCTGATGATATTTACGACTGCAATGTGATCATTAACAACATCATTGGCAGCAGCAAAACTAACTACGGCATTAAAAATTTGAATAAAATTGACCATTTCGTCGTTGGAAAAATTTTTGGTAAATGCAAAGAAAAAAAAAGATTACGTTTCAAATTTTCAATTGCTAATGAAAGAAAGTAGCAAAATCTTATATATAATTTTGTTTATAATTATACGATCTGAGACTTTGTATGTAGAAGACAAAATCTCCCGACATTCTGTTTGCCCGCTGTCTCGTCTTATTGTTTTTACCATTTCACATGTGCATTGCATTGTGTCTTTAGTATTTCCTAGATCTAATGGAAGATACTCGTATATAAGATCCCAACGTACGTATATTCATGTGTTTAGTTGTGATGAATAAAATTAAGCTGAAAATGGCAAATGTAGTATAATAAATTTTAAAATGACTTTCTGTAGACAAAGTCAAGAAACTAAAGTGCACTGAAATAAAAATAAATGTATATACATTAGCTCAGCATTAGCTCAAAATAAATTGGAATATGTACACATTATATCGATATATAAATCGTAAATAAAATATATCAGAAAGATTTATTAGCCTGTCCGAATAAAGAAAATTTTCACTTCTGTTACTACCTGCCTGAAATCAAATTGTTTCGTCGAATGCCATGAAAAATGAAGATACAAATTAATCATTTAAAATACAATGGCCATATGTAGTCAAAGAAATGTTTTTATTTATATCTCTTACAAAAAGTACGGGCTTATAGTGAAAACAATAAGTTTTTCATTTTACATGTGAATGAGTGAAGAACACATAAGAAATCTAGGTAGGTGAATAGATGAACACGATTCTGTAGTTTTCTACTATTGGAAACTTAGCAAATATATAATAATAAAATTTTTTATTCTGTAGTTTTCTTCTATTAGAAACTTAGCATATATATAATAATAACATTTTTTATTTATAATTTTATAAAGAGGTTTTTCGAACAGTAGTGAAACTACAACAACAAAAATTTCTTTTATATTATTTTAATTATTTTAATTTTTGGGTGAACATACAGATGTTTAGAGTATTGCCAAATACCCATCAACAGTGGTCTTAGAAATAATTCTCGTATTTAATTAATCGTAAATAATTTTTTGTGACTGCAAGTACCAGGAATCGAATTTGAGTTCTGCCAAATTTGAAGCTCAGATTCAGCGCACCTTAACCAATTGTTTTATTAACAATATAATTTTTAAAATTAAAAATAAAATATTTTAAAAACTTTTAAAGAGGAAAAAATAAAGAAAACTTCGGAAATCATAAATGGATAGAGACGTGTAATCAACATCATCCTCAATTAAAATATCTCTTAAATATCCTCTTAAAATATTTAGCAAATTTTTAAATAATAAATAAATAAATAAAGAAAACTTTAAAAATCCCATATGGATCAAATTTCTAAATACCATGAGATGGCCTTATTATCCTCTATTAGAAACTGACACACTATAGAATATTAAACAAGTTTTTAAAAAGTGAAAATATAAATCGAACTTTACAAGTCCTAAAATTGGATAGATACAGAGACACAGATACAAAGATACAGATACAGAGATAGATAGATAAGACCGCCGTTGTCCTCTATTGCGAAACAACACTCTTACGCTATGCCAACCCTGTTTTAATACCACCTTTAAATATAATATTATTATCACTTGTTTATAGTTTTATTAACAATCTATCGTTTAAAGATAATAATAAAATTTGTACAATAATAAATTTTTTTTAAAGTTTTTCAAGAGAAACAACTGAAGAAAACTTCAGAAATACAAAATAGATAGGTACATGAATTTTCCTCTATTATAGACTCTATATAAGACTAAAAATAAAAATTTCAGAAACCTAAACTTAGATTAATATACAGGATCGTCGTTTTCCTCTGTTAAAAACTCACACACTTTGACTTATTTTTATTCTGTCATTCATGGTATATATTATTAAGGTCTTCCCACGCCCACAAAAAGTTACCGACTGATCATTCAAAGCACTTAATGGATGTTTTGAAAAATTTGGTTATATATATGTATGACATTAATCATATGAAAAGTATACCAAACCTTCTTAAGACCTTCTCAAGTATTGTAATGCTTTAGGTATAATTCAGCTTATTGAACTGTATGAGGAACTGCTGCCTTTAAAATCGAACTCACTAGACTCCATCAAGGATATAAAAGAACTCGTCTGGTATACATATTAAAGAAAATAATTTAGTGGAAGTATATACGTATGTTTATATAGTAACCAGAGTCATGCTCACTGTTCCAAATAAAATTGATTAAGAACTAATTGAGATGTGTGTTGAGCTAAGACAGACTATCTTCATTGACAATACTATCAATTGAAGCTAAAATAGTAGCTATTATGATATAATTTAAAAAAAAAATTATTTTAATTTTTAACTTTTAGACATGCTTCGTCGTTTCAGTGAATGTAAATTATTTACTTTTATTATTCGGTTATAAAAGGGGCCTCGCAATTCTCTTTTCCGACGTCCAGAGTTAGTCTAGCTCCGCCACTGTTAAAAAATAACATGTTTCTTAATAGAAACTACTATTTTATAGAAAAACAGAACACTACTGTTTAAAATACCTCTCTAACAAAATAATAATCAAAATTACGATGACTTGTGCTATAGGTATGATGAATAGTCTATTAGACTTTAATGTTAATGGGGTCTATTAAATCGCAATATATTTTCTTCATTTCAGTGCCGATTTCTTTAGTATATCCACTAATGTATCTATCTCAGAAAAAAGGAGATTATTATTTTTATTTTCATTTCTGTTTCTGCGAGCTGGACTCTCCACCTTTGTATTATTCATCAAAACAAATTTTTTTATTTTTTTTTCACCATAAAACTTTTACGAGTCCTTTTAATTACACTAGTTTCACAGATGGGATCTACATTAATGTTGTACTAAAATCTTATATTTTATGTTAGCATAGAGTGATTTAAAAATAGTTCGCACCTTTGAAAATTTTTAGAAATGATCAACACTACATATTCGTACTACTCGTAAATAAGAAGTGTGAAGTAATAAAATTTAATTATAAATTTAATTTTAATGTTTGTAGCATTTAATTTAATTACTGTGTGCTAAATTAAAAATAAAAACAATCAATCACTCACTCAGTCAAGCATTGAAATGAGACAACGAATTCTGAAACATGATCATTGTGACACCTCCAAACGTCCACAAGTACCAGACTCACTCGTACCGCACCTCCATGGGGAACGTAGTACCCACAACTGTTGAGATGTCATTGTACG
The DNA here is from genome assembly GCF_002237135.1 of Teleopsis dalmanni. Taxonomy (NCBI): domain Eukaryota; kingdom Metazoa; phylum Arthropoda; class Insecta; order Diptera; family Diopsidae; genus Teleopsis; species Teleopsis dalmanni. The sequence continues at coordinate 76,882,742 of NC_051847.1, read as the reverse complement.
AAAATTAGTTTTGGCATTTTTTTGGTGAGAAAATCGTTCTGTTTTATTTTATTTTTAAATGACTTGTTTCATTTTTGGTATTTGCTGTCGTCGCATAAACAATATTTTTATTGTAAATATGTAGATGAAATGTTTTTTTTTTGAATAATATATATAATATATTTTTGCAATTTCTTGTCTGTCCATGTGAGTTGCATGTCTTCTGTGTGATTTTGTTGACATGGAACATCTTGTGGTTGACAATTTCGTTCATTTCTCGTTCTTATAATTTATTTTACCATACATTAGTCTACATGCAAGGCAAAGATACAATAGTATATAGATACATACAATATTTTCTTAATAAGAATTTTCTTTTCTTTTCATAAATATGAAAATTTATGTAAAAAACTAGCGTGTGTTTTCAATTCTGCTAATTTTGTCACATGAATGAAGTGTTTTTATTTTTGTGGTTTCTTTTCATTTTTCATTTAAAAAAAAAACAATTTAATCATAAAATATGTTTTCTTTAATTTTTTTAAAAATCATACAAATTCAAACGTCATGATTTTATATATATTAATAAGCATATTATTTTGATTTATTTTTGTGTCAGAAGATATCCATAAATTTCGCTTAGAGAACTCATAAAGCAGGTGTTTTAATATATAAATTTTTAACTTAAAATTTTCAATTTTATTATGCAAATATATTAAGAATTTTTTTTTTTTTTTTTTTTTATACATAACAAAGTAATATTAAAAAGTATACGTAATAAAATAAAATTATTTTAATGCATTTTTTGTGAATGAAACATCAATGACATATATTGACCTTACATATGTTATACATTACACTCAGCTGCATTAATATTGAGGTCGCTGCAAAATGGATTTGCTTTTATATAAATATTTTAACAAAATTAATTTATAAAAATTAATCAGTCATAATAAATAAATATAATGACTAAATTGTCTGCAAACTTTCATTCATTCCGTCATCTCCTCCGTCAAATTATTTGACATACATTTTACTTTTTATTTTTATTATTAAAGTCTTTGTATAAATTGTTTAATAAACATTTTTATTGATTTTTTAATTTTATTTACTTCATACAAATATTTTTATATAGGCTAATTCCGATTTATTGGGCATAAATGGAGTAAATAATTCCTTTATCTAAGAAAAAAGAAATATAGTTATTCATTAATACCAGAAAAGTGTAGCAGTTCTCAATTTAAAAAAAGTCAACTAATAAGTTTTTTTATTCATCTTTTAAAACGCGCACTTCTATCCATTATTTCGCGCCTTAAAACAATTGTCCCTCCAATCATTACTTAATATTTAATAGCTTGAAGTAAAAACCGATCGTTTCTTTTTAGTAATCCGATAAAATTTAACAGCTTTCTTAATAAACCACCTAATATTCATCCCAATGATATTTAACCCAATGAGGTCCGTAAGGTTTACTTATATTAATTTAATTTATACAATGTATAGTAAAAATAAAAAATTGTAATATTAGGTAATTAGTGATAAGATTTTAAAACTTATTGTTAGTCTCACTGTAAGAGATGATAAATAAATGTATATTAAAAAAAAAAATCTTTTAAAACAGAACAAATAAAATAATACTTAATTTTAACTTATATTTTTCAAAAACAATTATTAATGTTTTTTATATATTATATACGGCTACAAGTCACCTTTTTTTTAAATTAAACGTTTGTTTAATATTTTTGAATATACCTATTCTATATTTCGACTCTCCTTGAGAATCATTATCGGGATAAGAATTAATTAAAAAACAGTTTTAAATATTAATAAAACAGTTGATATATATTTTATTAATACTTATTACTGTTTATTAATTAATTCTTATCCTGATGATGACTCTTCAGGAGTGTCAAAATATAGAATATATTAAGTAATATTAAATTAAATTAATATTAATATTAAATTTAAAAAAGGTGATCTGTTGCGAGATATACAATATATAATACAATATATTATATTATAACCGTGTTTTTATTTTTATCGCTAACACCTATGAACGTATGTATTTGTTTTTGCGGCCCTTCAATCTGTACACTAATTGGTATTGGCTTGCGATCGCAACTGATCTGGACCGCCCTGTTCTATATCATCAATTTATATGAAAAAATACTCTAATCTGAATCGATTCATATGAAATTATATAAAGAGTTTCATAAGCAATGAAGTAAAATTATTTTCGGTTATTTTACCGATTAATATTTCAATCAATCGATATACGAAAATATAATTTTTTATATAAAATAGCCAATTTAAAGTGCAATAAATTGGGTATTCGTTATATTGAACATCTATTGTATTAAAACCGATGATATGGAGATCGAGAAATAAACAAATATCTCTATTTCGATCCGTTCAATCGAACTGATTTAGAAGACATTATTCATTCTCTATAGAGTTTTCAATATATCCTTCTCACATTACTCGAAAGTGTGAACATGATTTAATTTTTTTTCCCTTTTCTCATTTCTTGAAAATGGTATTTATTTCTAAAATTAAAAAATGAACCAACAAGTACTTTATTATTTTTTTTTTAAATGCTAACAATTTTTTTAGGTTGATCTTTTTCCAAGACTTTATTCATTAGCCAAGTATACCCGTTGTACAACATGTGGTTTGATTGAAGAAAACTATTCCGATTCAAAAAGACCACCTTTAAGAAACTAGTGTGTTAGTCCATAGTCCTTTTCAAACTAACCCATTAATACTGAAATATATTGAATTTAACTTTTATAAAGTTTTTAAACTGTAGTTTGAATTATTAAGCAGTTGTCAAGATAAAGAGGAGTTTAAATCTATTAACCACTACCTGTGTCTCTGTCGAGCACTGTAGATAAGGTGACTTTAATGTCTTGGGGATCGCTTTTTCACTAGCCTGTAAGAGACAACGAAAGCAAACTTATTGTTTATCTTCAACTTTCTGTGAAAAACCAAATGTCTTAACGAGGATAGTACACGTAGATAACAAACGTTAGTAACTCGCCTCTCCCGGCAAAATTTTTGAGGGCAACACAATGGGCAATATATGACTCCCAGTGGAAGTGCTGATAACTGTCAACATAGGCCATTTCAAGCTAAACTAAACTAAACTGTTATTAAAAAATTTACCAAAAAACGACAGATACTTTTTATATCACCCATCACCCATTAATATTATAGTCCATCAATACTGAAAATAATTTTCTTGTATTTTTGTTGTATATATTTATGATGTTCTAAAATTTTTGTTTTGTAATAAAACAAACATAAGTTAGCAATTATTTTCCCCAATAAATAATTCTAATAAAATTAAAAGTACTATTTTTTTTTCTATAAATACATATTTTAATAAAAATAATTATTATGATTGCTCATTTACGAATTTCTATAATAATAATCAATCGCATTCTATCTTTACAGTTCATCAAATATTAATAGTTGGAATCAATTAATTTTTTCTTTTTTTTTATTTAAAAATTTTATTAAATTTTTATTACTTTTTTTATTAAAAACTATTTAAAAAAATAATAAAATATTTATTAGAATTCTTTTTAATTGTTTAAAATTATGTGTTTCTAATGCAATTTAGTCTTTCTTTATAACTAATACTCACTAAATCTATTTAATTAACGGATATTTTTTATTTAAATTATAGTTTTTCTTTGACATTTGGCATACAATATTCGATTGCTTTTCTAGATTAATATTTTTCAGTATGAACGAAATCAAGGTCTTAAGTTGTATTTGTCCAATATATCAACCAAATTCTTAAGAATGAATAAATAACTTTTTTCTTAAAATAAGTTTTTAGAGATTTGGAGGTCAATCTATAAAAGATTATTTTCATCAGCTTTTGATCTTTTGTTTTGGCATAGGTAATTTTTTAATTGAATGAAAGGAATCAAACATGTGCCAATGTTAAGTTTCCGAAAATACTTCAGAACATACGCTGAACATTTTCTTTTATGATTTGTGTGATGATTAAGACTAGAATATTCTTTGTTTATGTCAATAAAATTGAAAAAAAAATAAATATTTACAACAATTACATTTAAAAATATTAACAGTCGAAATTAGCTAATGTAAAATGTTTAAATAGAACTGTATGCGTTGTTCTATTGACTCATTTTCAATATATACTACTTTTTTAATTTTAAAAAAAAGTGTACTGTACTTAACTTGTATATATTCATTCGGGGTTTTTACTATTAAGAGTAACGAGTTCGGTAAGTGGCAAAAATGCTATCAAATACTCTAAGTAGTAAGCATACATGATTGAATCGATTTAGAAAATGAAACTGTATCAGCTCACTAATATTACAGGGTTGGGTGATTGAACTGTTACCTATTCTAGTGTTCATACCTTTTTCGTATGAAATTATTTTTTATTGATTCAAATTACAAGGATTTGTGGAAATAATTAAAATTTCAGAATCCATACAATCTAGTTCTATGTGGCCACTCTTTGCCTTTACTTTGATTATGGCCTTCAAACGGTTAAGAAATGAGTTGCATGCTTCACGAATATGATCTTCCGGTATTTTAGCCCGTTCCTAAACAATACCTTTCTTCAGCGCATTGACACAGACATATTTTTTAGTCCTCACCTTGCTTGCCAAAATGGCACAGATGGAATAGTCTGTCAAATTCGAAATCCATTGTGTGAAACATGATTTTTTAACCATTCTTGGTTCACATGAGTTTTATGAGAAAGGGACCGATGCTGAGTCTTGTTGGAACGTTCATGAACAACGACCGAAATGTTTGCGTGCCCACGGATCTAAAGCAACTTCCAAAAGATTTTCCCGATAATAAGTCGCATTGACTTTGACACCAGGCTCGAATAAAACGGGAGTGGCCATACATAGTCTAAAATTTTCGACAGTGCATTCTGTTAAGTATAAACGATCATATAGAGAGTTTATGAACTGTTCAAGGGGGAAATTTTTCTCATCAGATAACACAATGAAATTGGCCACATTCATGCAAGCGTAACATCAATGTATATTATTATATATTTTATTATATAAAAAAACTTTTATTATAGAAAAAAACTATTAAAAAAATCTGGCTTTAATTTAAAGAAAAATGGGGTTAATAAGAAATTTTTCTTTAAATAAGAAAAATTATTATTATTAAAAAAAATAATTATTTATTATTATTATTATTTTAATAAGAAATAAGAAAATTAATAAGAAATCAAAAAAAATAATCAAATAATAAGTAATAAACTTAACAGTGGAAATGACATTTTTTGAAATCATTTAGCATTCCAACAAAAGAAGTTGTTTTAAAATAAGGCAATACTTTGTTATGGTGAAATAGTGCTTGATTATAGCACAAAAATGGCGTTTTGTATTACCATAGTCAGTTATATTGATATGAAGTATTATAAAAGCTAATTATTATTATTAACCTAAATGTTATAGTTTAATATTCTATAATTTTAATTTTATCTTACACATGTCTTACATATATTTCACGGATTAACTTAACTGAAAATTTTTCTAAGTAGATGTCTATCTATTCACCTATTAGAGCAATACGATTCAATAGTTTTTAGCACTAAAATTTGGTTTTCGAAGTAGTTATTATTTTAAAATCAAAGCTATTTATTAATTAATTTACTTTTAAGTTATAGTGCTATTACATTATAGTTTCAAAATAGTAACTACAATATATAAATAAAATAAAATATTTACATAGTTTTCTACTCTAAGTTAAAATTAATGGGTTTAACAAAATAATTGATTTAATTTGAATAGTTATTACAATCATATAAAAGATGTATCCACATAATTTTCATAAATTGATTAATTAGTGTCATTTTTGATTGGTAAATCTGAATTCAATCTACTCTCGATCTTTCAAAATTTCTTGCCCAATCGAACAGTTTTAGAGTAATCTACTAATGTTAGTAGACATCTATATATTTCATAATATATAGTATAGTATATCGAATCAAATCACACTTTATTTATCAAGTCATATAAAACAGCTGTTCATTTCAGGGAAGTCGTGCTCTTCTATATCACATCAAAATATCTAGAGTATTATAAATTAATCTGGAGTGTTATACATTTCGCTTGATATTAACCAATGAAAAATGAAAATAGTACTAAAAGTGAATCTCGATTCAAATTTGATGGTTTATTGATTATTAAATTTCGAAAAAAAATCATTACTTATATCTAGAACTACTAAAGTTATAGAATGTCATTTTGTGTATTGAATCTAGTATTAGAATACTCATACAAACTATTAACTCATAAATTAGTTAACTAATAAATGAAACTACTCTCTTTCATTTATTGTTAGTATTTAAATCAATAACATTAACCGTAAAGACTGTGAGTGCGCTAGAATCTCATGGCCTAGTTTCAGCAAACCTGAAGTTCGTGTACTTACTGGAGTACTAACGGAGCACTGTGTCAACAGCCTATGAAGCCTATGCTTCAACAGTGACGAGTTCCAACAAGTGCAATTTGCAGGAATTGCTAAGATGAAGAGGAGGTAGAATCTATTAACCAGTTTCTGTGTCTCTGTACAGGACTGCAGACAGGTACAGGGGATCGCCTTTTCACTAGCTTGGAAGAGATAATGAAAGCAAACTTATCGGATCTCCTCAACTTTATCTGGAAAACCAAATGGTTAGCAACTCGCCCCTCTCGGCAAAATTTTTGAGTGCATTGCAACGGGTAGGTAATATTACCTACGAGTGGAAGTGCTAACAACTGTCAGCACGAGCATACTGAACCTGACCTAACCTAAATCAATAAGATAAAATTCCTCATAACTATTTACTAAAGTAAATAAATTAGACATTAAAAGTAGTGTAAATGTACGAGTATCAAAAAAATTAAAAAAAAAAATTAAAATGTTAACTGATTAGAGTACATTTTGATGGTACTATTGATACTTTTTTCTTCGTTGTTAATTTTTTAAATAATTGCTGAATAAAATTGATTAAAAAATAATAAAATTTCATACAAGCTTTTAAATGGTGATTACATTATCATTAGAAATTTTATATTGACTTTATATAGACTCTTTATTTTATTTTATGATAAAGTTATATATATAATTTGTAAACTTTAATCGAAGTCAAAATAAGGAAAAGATATGTGAATCATTCATATATTATACCAAAATTAAATTAAAAATTTTTGAATTTCATTTACTTAATTCTGTAAAAACAAACCAAACATTTATACGAGTTCGCAGCTTCTTTTTAACAATCCAAGATGTTTTCAGGAGATATTCACCAGTCGGAATCGGAAGTGTAAGCTTTTCATGTTTTGGATAAAATCTTTCCAATTGAATGTAATCCTATAAGTATATGTACAATTAAAGGAAAGTTATTTAAAGTTATTTACTTTGTATTTTCTTTTTTGAATAACCTCATATGGGCAAGTGTGATTCATATTAAGATTAGTTCCGATCAGATCCCATAGTATAGACACAACTTTCCATTGTTTGTGAAGAGAAAAATATGAACACACGTTTGTCGTAAAATTTATGCCAATTGGTGAATATCGATTAAACTTCCTTAAAAGTTCGGCATTTCCCTTAGAAAATAAAAAGAATTAGATATATTAATTAGAACTACTTTTCTCCTTACAGTCACATCATTAACACGCTCATGGAGATTATATTTAAATGAAAATTCTGAAATATCCCGCTTGACAGCTTTGAGACGACAATACTCAAATTCACCAAAATTTTTATCCATATTTAAGCATTCCACTTTCGTCATTTTGAATAAAGAAAACGACTTAAATAAATAAAGATAATATATAATTTACTAATATATATCTAAAATATATAAATTGCCAATTACCTTTGATATGAAAATCAGTAGTATGAAAAGAATTCTTATTATGTTCATGGTATTATTTACAATATTACATAAAGATGAAATGTTACTTTTAGACTAAATTTAAATGATCTCCACAATTTTATTATAAAAATATTTTTTTTAATTATTTACAATGTTCTATTTCTAAAGATATAAAATTTTGAATGTGTATCATGTATTAATCATGTAATGCATTGAGCATAAAATTGTTATGATTTTAATCTTTTAAATTTTTAACAATCAAAGATTGATTAAATAAATTACTTTGTTATTATAAAAATGAAATAAAAAATAAATAAATAAATATGTAATTAGAAATTCGGGTAGTTCTACCTCTCTACATGGAGCAGAGCGTTAGTATTTAGAAATATGTAATGTAAAATTGTTTAGCAACTGAACTTTTGATGTTAACCAATTATTTTTTATTTATATATCATGATTAATAAAATTAATCTATTAAAAACTAAATATAAAGTGGAAAATAATTTTTAATGCAAAATAAAATTACTGAATTTATTACTTTTCGTATACCCGTATAATATACATATCACAATATCATAATTTATGAGGAAAAAACTTTCTTAAATAACATAAAAAGGTTTTTTTTCGAACAGTAGTGCACTACAACAACAAAAATTATTTTAAATTATTTTAATTAATTGAATTTTTTGGCTTACCATACAGCTGTTTCGAGTATTGTCACATACCCATCATTCGAGGTCTTGGAAATAATTCCTGTATTTAATTATTCGTAAATAATTTTTTTTTGAGACTGCAAGTACCAGGAATCGAAATCGTGCCCTACCACATTTGAAACTCAGAGTCAGCGTTAACCAACTGACCCAAAGCCGTACTTAACTTTTATATTCGCACATTTTTCAGGAGTTCTGTTACTTTGCTAAAAAACAGCTAACTTTAAACAGTTAAACTTAAACCATCTGTAGAATAATTGAACTAATTAATCATGTTTTTATTTTTAATTGTTAAATTTCAATGATTTATATATTCTTTCTTATGTATAGAACCTAATCTAGGAAAGTGATAGTGAAAAAACATAATAAATTTAAAAAATATTATTAAAATCTAAAACTCGTTTAAGAGTCTATAATAAATAATATAAAAATAATTAAATATATATAATATATTTTTATAGATTCAATATGTCAATTTCCTGATTAGAACTTTTAGGATGACATCTATGCCAACAAACATTGACACATTGTTAGTAAAATTTCAGATATTTATAGATATTTATATATTTATAGATATTTTTATATTTAAAGATATTTAAATATTTATAGATATTTATATTGTATATTCATATAAAAATTATTTCAAATGTAGTGAATATTAAAGATATCTTATACGGGATATTTTTCAATAAAAATTAATAAAATCCCTAAAGTGATTATATGTTTTAGTATATATATATGTTTTAGTAAAAAAATCTATACATAGTTCACATCAAGAGGCGACCTAAAGCCTGGCAAAATTTAAACACATATTTCTATTATACTAATCATCATCATCATCCGTGACTATACAGTCCATGTAGGACCTATGGCCGTTTAACAACAATCTTCCATTCTTCTCTGTTTTTTGCTTTTATTTTCCAATCTCTTATGTTCATTTCTTCTAAGTCCTGCTGCACACTGTCTATTCATCGTCGCCCATTTCTTCTGCTGATACCTACTTCGTTCTCATAAATCTTAAGCGATACTCTCATATCCGGCATTCTTATCACATGTCCAATCCATCTTAATCGCTGCTTCTCCATAAATTAGTTGATTGTATCATTTTCAGCTATCCGTTCTAGCTCGTGGTTGTATCTTAAGCGATACATCTCAAAGGGGCCAAACATTTTTCTAAGTATTTTCCTTTCAAACACTGCTATCTTGCTTGCTTCAGTTTCAGTTAATCTCCATTTCTCGCAGTCATATGTTACTAGTGGGCGAATCAATGATTTGTAAATTTTTAATTTTGTTTTCTGTGAAATATAATTACTTGTAATTAGTTGTTTTAATCCATAATAGGCTTTATTCCCAGATTGTACTTTATCAACGAATGTAGTCAGTGATAGATTGTGTCAGGTATTAATAGCTACTGACCTATTATACTAATAATAGTTTTAAATACCATCATTTACAAGCAATGACGCCACTATCAATATATAATATCAGACACATTTTTCAATCAGTATGAAAATTTTTAATAGATTTTTTTTAGTCAAGTCATTATGGTTTTGATCAATTGAAACCATTTTTAAATATGTTTAAAATTTATCGAACATCACCGATTTTATGCTTCGAAGAGAACAAAAAATAATGAATGAACAATTTGGCGGTATTTTATTTATGTTTGGTAATTTATTTGTCTATAAACAATTATTTAAATTTTTCATTTAATGTTTATTGACTAATTTTACGTGCATATCACTGGTATGAACCGACTGTCGAATACCCTAAATCTTTTAATGTAATATTTCTTTCTAGAGTTCATTAAAATTAACTAATCAACGAAAGTGTATATTTGTGTAAAGTGTTGTATTTTTAAATATAAATTTAAATATATATACTAAAGCTTTTATTTATGCAATACCGATACTGAAATCAATATATATTTAAAATAAATCTTTTCCTAAAAACAAATTGTAAATAAGTAAATTAACAATATACAACAAACTACTTTGCAGAATATTGTGCAATTTTTATTTTTATTTTTAATTTTTTTTATTCTATTCTTTTTTTTTTTTTGAAATATATACTTTTACTTAAAAATATTAGTCTGCTTAAGAGCTTGCAATGTTTGTTTATTTTTGCGAACGCCAATAAAATAACGCCAAACGTTATTCGTTCAGAAGAAGAAGAAGAAGAAGAAGAAGAAGTGAACTTGCGTTACGTATACGACATGTAGTACACGCTTCTCCGATATGGCATAAATATGTTTGCTTGTCTACGGCACAGTTAATCAAGGAGAAACTTATTGAAAACAATTAATTGTGCATAAACAAATGCTACCATGAGTAAAGGTTAAAAGTCTTTAATTTTCTTGCTTAATTTTTGTTAATGTTTAATTTGTTTTTGTTTTGCACTCAGGCAAATGTGTTAAAATATTTTATGTTCTTAATTAGTTAGAAAAACAACAACTAAATAAGCTTGAGTATGTATTTAGTTAAGTGCAAAATGTTTGTTTAAAATGTAAAAAGATAGGAATTCAGACGAGTACTGCTGTTCTCTATTCACGGCCCCCACCAGGATTCCATAAATTCCATAAATAAATTATTATGCTTTAAATTACATTAAAAATGCTGAATAATTGAGCGAAAATGTAAAATTTTCTAAACTCTATAAATGTTTGCTTAATTATTTTCTTGTGTACTTAAATTTTTCAATATAATTTCAGTTCATTTTAAATGATTCAATTTAGAAATTGAAAAGTGAAAATAACTTTTCTTTATTAAATTTTGTTAATACAGCCAAACTTTCATAATTCAGACTTTTATAACGCGAACTAAAAAGAGTGCAAAAGGATTTTAGAGAACAAATTACATAGAAATCTGATTCCATAACTCGAACTTCTCTATAACTCGAATAAAAATATTGTCACGTGCCAATAGGAATATGGAAAAATGCATTCTATAAGTCGGGTCTTTGTTTTAGAAATGAATCGATATTTTTGTTAAGGGAAGTCCCTTTTTCCAAACCAAATTATATGCAAATTACACACAATTCTGCTTCCATAACTCGAACTTCTCTATAACCCGAATTTCTCTATAACTGGAATAAAAATATTGTAACGTGTCAGTTGGAATAATGAAAAGTGCATTCTATAAGCCGGGTCTTTGTTTCTGATATGAATCCATTTTGTTGTTAGGGGAAGTCCCTTTTTCCAAACCAAATTATATGCAAATTACATACAATTCTGCTTCCATAATTCGAACTTCTAACATATGACTCGAATTTCTCTATAACTCGAATAAAAATATTGTCACGTGCCAATAGGAATATGGAAAAATGCATTCTATAAGTCGGGTCTTTGTTTTAGATATGAATCTATATTTTTGTTAAGGGAAGTCCCTTTTTCCAAACCAAATGTTTAATTTTTTTCTTTCTTATGTTGCTTCTTTGTGCAAAGGCTAGTTGCTAGCATTTAGGTTAAGGCATAGAATTGGCATTTCTTCCTTCGCATATAACCTATAAATTGCAACCGCTTGATTAGGGAGTAATTCAAAATTTAAAGTGTAACTAGCAGAATCGTAATAGAAGCACTAAAACTTATAGAAGCAAACAAAAAACTGGATATTATACTTATGGATTGCATAAATCATGTAAGAAAAACCTTATATATCATTGATATAAGTAGTCAAACGATAAGCGCACTGCTTTAAAAAAGCTGGATTTAGTCAATTTTCTACATGGTATGAACAGGACGGCATACCTTTAGTTTTTTTGAATAAATAATAAATATTTAAGTAAATAAATAAGTAAATAAAATAACTTTCAATGCTACTCTTAACTATCATATTGAGCTTGACAATTAAATTTGTACATCAAGCTTTCGTACAGGTGACGTTATTATTGAACATTATAGCTCTAAATTACTGGATCCGATTCTAAGCGGTACGGAAAGTGATGATGAGAGTTTAGTGGATGAAATTGTTCATCAGCCTTTCAAGAATGAAATAGAAAATTCATTCATTTTTATTTGCAAATGAATGGCACTACAACTGATGATCACTATAGGGATCACTATAGGAAAAAAATTTTAATCTAAAACCCTAATTTCTGAATGTTTCTCTTCACTAACTTCTGTGCTCCATTTGACTTCAAATAAATAAATAAATATCTTAAAATGTAATTGTAGTTTCTTTCTAAAACAAAAAAAAAAAAATTAAAAAATTCTTTAACTCGAAGTGTCCATAAGTCGAACCTTTTCTTTGCAAACTGGTACTTCTAGTTATGAAAGTTCGACTGTATATAATTCTATCCCTTAAATACATACACAAAGGCTTATTTAAGGGAAGTTCTTTAATAAATAATTCGAATATTATATTTAGTATAAAATAGTCCAAAATATTTTAGTGATGACTTGAAATCCGAAATACCATTAATATATATTTTATTAAAATTGATTCCACGCCATTATATTCACTTTTTATCATGTTTCTTATACTATGTTCAGACAACCAAATTTCCTTCATTTCGAAAAAATGAAATTAAGTTAATTTCGAATATGTTCATACTGCCCTAAATTAAGGAAATCATATGTTTTTTGTTTACAAATCGAATGTTAAGAATTACATGCTCCAAACACCATTCGTATCTGGGAAATTTCAAAAGTTGATTATTATAACTATAAAGGATGGCATTCAGTGGTTTTATAAGCTTTAGTGGACTTCAGGTTTGTGAATTATTATTTTTCACTCTATTTTAAATAAATTGCAGTTATAGTTTTTTCTCTATATTCAAATTTAAAAGTTTGCACTAGAAGGAATATGGAAAAGTGCATTCTATAAGTCGGGTCTTTCTTTTTAATATGAATCCATTTCACTACTTTCAAAATATTTTTCCGATTATATCAAAGTCAACTGTGACTGACATTTATTTAACAAAAAATGTCACTTTTTCGTTATCTCAACTTTATCTTTTGCTTAAAATTTATCTTACTCATAGTTGCATTTGAAATGTCCCTTAATTTCAGCCTTCGTTTCAACGAAATTAAGGGAATTTTCCTTAATTTCGTTCTAACCTTAAAACTGAGTTTTGTATGAAAAAAAACAACTTAATTTCGTTACAATGAAGATCAAATTAAGATTTTTGTGAAATTAAGGTGTGTCTGAACATAATATTATGCAGTAATTTAAAAACAAATTTATTTTTCCAATATATAAATCAAGTAGAAAGAACTTGAATACAAAAGAACAACTTAAATTCCAAGAATGAATGAGTTGCAATTAAATTAATGATATCTAGATAATACTAATAATTTGTGTAACCAATGTATTGCTTTGTATAACCAATGTAAAGGAAACAAATCTATGCCAATGTGTTTAAAAAAATTATTAAAAGAAGTTAGAACACATATGCTTTTCCATATAAACTATATAGGAAACATATTTTGAAACCATTCAATAATCCAACAAAGTCAGTGGAGAGTACATTTTGTACTTTTGTACATTTTGTGAGATTCCGAAGACTTTATGCTATTAATAAAGTAAGGTATATATTATGTTCGTGTACGCGACATAATATTGTATTACCGATTACCAAAAACACAGTGAAATAATGCTTGATTATAGCATAGAAATGTTCTTTTGTATCACTATAAATTATTTATATTAATCTCAAATATTATAAAAGCTAATTTTTATTATTAACCTAAATATCTGTTACAGTTTAATATTTTATAATTTTAATAAATTGCAAAGTTGCTGTCAGATTGTGCTTTATGTGGCTTCTACTTAATCTCCTTAGCATATGTTATAGGTAAACTCCAAAGTTGTTTGCCAAACCAATATAAGATCGAGAATAACAGTTGAATTTGTGATCTTAAGCTATTTAACAAAGTTTTTTATTAGAGATGTCATTTTCAAAATGACATCTATAATTTATTAAATTTTTACAATCAAATTAAGTAGAATGAAATGATTTTTAATAAATGATTTTAATGTATGAATTATAAAGAGTCCAAATACATTCCAGGTTCAAGCAATAACAACAACAAATTTGAATTATGTTATTATTTATTTTTTTTAATTTAATTAAAAAATTTAATGGTAAATAATTTTTGTGAATGCTAGTACCAGGAATCGAACTCGTTCTCTGCCAAATTTGTAGCTCAGAGTCAGCGCTCCTCAAGCAACTGACTCAAAGCCCTACTTGCCTTTTATGTTCGCACATTTTTCTGGAATTTTGTTAATTTGCTGTAAAAGTTTATTAACAAATTCATTTGCAGTGTAAAATATTAGAAAGAAATAGTAAACCAGCTGTAAAATAATTGAATTATTAATCATATTTTTATTTTTAATTTTCAAATTTCAGTACTATTCTGTTTGTGGAGGCATTATTTGTTGCATGATTTATAAATTATTTTTTAGTTATAGAACTTAATCTATTAACGTAATAATTAATTAATTAAATCAATTAATTAAAATAATATAAAATGAATTTTTGTTCTTTTAGTTCACTACTATTCGAAAAACCTCTTTATGAAACATTAATTAATTAATTTAAATATAATAAAAAATTTAATTAAAAAATTTATTTATTTTTCTAATTTTTATTCACAAATTTTTTAAATGAATAAAATTCTAAAAATTTTCATATTTTTGGTTTAAATTTCATTAGATCCTATGTTTTAATCAGTTCATTTTTAAGTAATCATCTTGTTATAATTAAAATATTTATTAACAGAATAAATGACTTAATAAAAAAAAATCCAATTTGGCGCAAGTATGAGATTATTAATAAAATTTTATTTTAGTGAGTCCGCACTATATTGTATATAAAATAAACTAATTTTAAATATTAAATTATAAGAGAGCAATATTTTAATTTTTTTCTTTTTGACAGATTGCGAAAACCACATCTTAAGCATAATACTGGGTCGGTCGACTTAAGGCACCTCATAAAAAAGTATATAAAAAAGTAGTAGGCGAATATAGCTGTGTATTTATATTCTTAAATTAAAAAAGTAATCAAAGAAATCATAATAAAATCAAACAAAATTTGAAAAAAAAATAAAGAAACGACCGCCCGCCAACACTACCGCCAGCATGAATCAATGTGCTAATGTACGCTGTGCCTCAGGCGGCGGCACCATCAATTCCTGTCAAATGTCACATTGAATTTGTCGGCAGCCGGTGCACTGAATCAGCTCCAGAACACAAAAAAGCCACAACTTAACTCAGTCAACAGCTGCCATTTGTAGGTTAATAATTAATTTTTTTTTTGTTCTTAGTCTTATTTCATCGCTCCATCGCTCCATTGCTCATTTAGAAGAAATAAAAGAATCATAAAAACTACTAAGCGAGGCAAAATATAACCAAATAGAAAAACAATTACACTTATGAGCAAATCAAATAATATTGAAGAAAAAACAAACTAAAATTAAAAATAATATTTAAAAATTCACTGCATATGTCGGTCGACACACTGCGTCCTCTCCGACGAATTTATTTATTTTTATTTTTACTTGATGACGTCTCCGTTTGTTCATAGTCGAATTAAGTGCCATAAAATCGAACGTAATAATTCTGAACACAACAAGAACAACACAGAAACCAATAAAAATGGAAAGTACACAGAGAAGGTGGCATATGTAAATTTTATTGTGGCTCTGCCAACTGCCAACTGCCGGCCGCCTTCTGGCCTGGCCGTCTTTTGGCCGCCTTAATGAAGACAATTATTGCTGTTTGGTAATTGAAAACAAAATATATTCAAAAATATTAACCCCATACCCATGCCCCGCACAATAATTATTGACTACAAAATATTAAGTTTCTCCACTGAATTTAGTTGTGCACTTTCCGATTAGTTAAAGTGCCACAGAGCAGAGCAAATCCGGAAAAAATAGAAAGAATTATTTTACTAAATTGAAAATTGACTAAATTAAATTGAAATAAATGAAAATAAATTATAAAATAAACTATTTTTCCTACAAAATTATGAAACACAATGGCATATGTAAAAGCTTTGTATGTTGTGTGGAGTGTACAAGTAAATTTGCTTCAATTACCCAAAATTTAATATTTCACTTTAAGTGCTTTCAAACAAAATTTGATTTTAAGTATGACGCAAATTAACGTAAAAAAATATTTAAAAAAAAATATTATAATTAGAAAATGTGCACATTGTTTTGTATATAAAATTATCTAAAACCAGACAGGCAAAAACACACAATCACACATACAAGTGATGCTACCTTAGCTATAACATTTTCCATACCTACATTGGTACATGGCAGAGCAATGAAATTTGTTCATCATACGCCATGTTGGCCATAAAATCGGCACCTTAACCTGAGCATTTAACACGTATCATAAAATGATAGTGTTTTTACTAATTTCTTCTATAAATTACATTTTCAATAAAAATAAGTGAATTTAAAATGAAAATGTGTAAATTTTAAATGAAAATGTGTAAACTTTAAATGAAAATGTTGGAAAAGTTCGAAAATCTTGCCAAGCAGCGTACGGAAAATTCAATGCCATGAGACACGATGAATTCTAAGTTCAGCTTTACTAAGCTTTTTAAAACTGGACTAAGCAACAAAAGAAGCTGGGAGGGCATCAATCAAACCTACCAACTAACGAATTGCACAATCGCATGGTTCACTGACGGCTCGTTTACGGAGGAAGGTGCCAGAGCGGCCATAGTCGGATCAAACCTACCAGCTAACGAATAGCACAATCGCATGGTTCACTAACGTCTCGTTAACGGAAAAAGGTGCCGGAGCGGGCATAGTCGGACCAGGCAAAAAGTAGTGAGAAGCGCTGGGAAAAAATACTAACAAATTCCAAGCGGAAATTTATGCAATTTTGAACGGAATTACAAGGGTAAAAATATAGCAATACTGAGAAACAGCCAAGCGGCGATCAAAGCACTAAACTCACATCAGTTGACCTCAAGATTGGTGGTAGACTGCCTTGATAAGCTAAATCTGCTTGGCGAAACAAATCAGATGTCGATTTTTTGGGTACCGGAACATACTGGCGTACGCGGAAACGAACACGTGAACAAACTAGCCAGGAAAGAAGCTGTCACACCGATGAACCTTTGGTCGACTAGAACATAGTACGCTACTTTCTCTTATAAAAATGAA
Source organism: Teleopsis dalmanni (assembly GCF_002237135.1). Classification (NCBI taxonomy): domain Eukaryota; kingdom Metazoa; phylum Arthropoda; class Insecta; order Diptera; family Diopsidae; genus Teleopsis; species Teleopsis dalmanni. The sequence continues at coordinate 76,865,050 of NC_051847.1, read as the reverse complement.
TCAGAACCAGAATAAAAAGTATTACTGAGATAATATAACAGGATTAAAACAATCGAAATCTCCTACTTTCTTTTATGAAAATAAATGAGAACCAGAATAAAAAGTATTACTGGGATAATATAACAGGATTAAAATAATCTAAATCACTTATTGGTACCTATAACAACAAGAGATATTAGGATTGTATAAACCTATCAAAAGAAAAACTTAGAATCATCACAGGAATACTAACAGGGTACTGTATACTAAAAAATCACCTTACAAGACTAGGTATACTTACGGATGCAAACTGTAGATTCTGTGAAGAGAGTGAGGAGTCGGCCACACATATACTGTTAGAATGCCCTGCGCTAATGCACATATGGAGTAGGCTCCTAGGAATGTGTATTCTTACGGAAGAGGCAATAAAACTCTGTAAAATAGGATCTATACTACTTTTTATTGACGCAACAGGACTTAGAGACCTACTCTAAACTCAGAAGGGGTAAATAGACCCGACGGTCGCAGTGCCACATCTGCTAACAATAATAATAATAAATAAATAAAAGTGTGTAAATTTAAATTTATTAGCTCTTTTAGTGAATTGAAAAAGTGAGACCCGAAGTAAGAAAGTAATTACACTAAATTACAGCCAAAATTTACATTTGATGCCACTATATATGTCTTATATATTTTGACCCACTTAGTACGAAAATCTTATTAATCAGTTTTATTTATTTAAAATCTATTAATAAATAAGTAGATTTTTAAAATATATGGCTTCAAATTTCTTTTACCACTTTCCGGATTTAGTTCCACATGTTGCACCATATCTCGAGTTACAAACATCCGATTTGTATTATCGAATTTCCATTAATTGGGGTTTTCGATATATATTTTGGGTCGACTAATTGAATTTTCTGGACGGTTATATTATAATTACACTATGCGTCACTTAAATGTCTACTACCACTACTACAAAAATGTTAGATTATTACATGGATTGATAAATACCTGGCCTAAGTAATAAAAGGTATTTTTTTAAAAATCATATTTTATGCTTCAATGTAGTCCCCTTTTAGTTCGACACACTGAGTTCAACGATCTTTCAACATTTGTATACCTTTTAAATAATACGATTGATTAAGTCTTCCAAAATATACTTCAGTTTTCCATTCCACTTCATCATTTGATGCAAATATCTTTCCTTCGAGCCATCTTTTCAAGTTTGGAAACAGATAATAATCACTGGGAGCAAAATCTGGAATATGCGATGGGTGAGAATTTAATTTTGCCATGGTTTTCATTGACGTATGAGCGGGTCCATTATCCTGCTAAAACAAATTTTATTTTTTCCACGAATGTGTATGTTTTTTTTTTTATATTTCCTTATTCAATAATATACAATAGTAGTTTAATGTTATAGTTTTTCCTTTTTCCATATAGTCTTTGAAAATTATTCTATTTGTGTCCCAAAAACTTTTCCAGCCCATTTTTGAGTTCGTTTTCGTTTGGGAGCTCTACTCATTCTCCGGCTTGTTGTTTTCCCTCAGGTATGAAGTAATGGATTATGTTTTATCAATTGTCACTACTCGACATCTACTACTCCGTACTAACCTCTTTTGGACGACCCGGACGCTCTTCATTAAAAATACTCATACGACCACGTTGAAATTCAGTTTTCCAATATTTTATTGTTGTTAACGATGGTGCAAGGTTGCCGTAAATAGAATCTATTTTCAATTTAATTAATGTTCATTCTTTTGATACGGAAGAGTTTTATTACTGTACGATATTCAATATCTGATGAAGTCGAAACTTTTACATTTGTCGTTTAAAACTTGCCAGATATATCAAAAATAATTGATTTTGTTGTGACGTTTCTATCTGTTATGAAGTCTGTCCACCATCAATCCATCTAGTACTCTAAAAATGTTCGATTGGGCAACAAGAATTGACAGATTATTGTGCAAACACGGAGGGTTGGTTAGTGCTAGACTCTTTGGCCAGGATCACAAGAGCTATGGTTGTAAAGTAGGATGATAGGAGCATCAGAATACCCCTCATTGAAGTATAGCGCGAGGTATTAAGGGGAGTATGAAGTGCATGACATGCACGAGATCGGCAGGGAGGGTACTAGGGAGATGGGTTATGTAGCCGGATGAGATACCATACCTCTTTTAGTATATTTGTTAAAGTTTCTACTTTATCGTAAAACACACATTAAATTATTGGAGAACATGATTCAAAATACTATATTATGGCATCCAATTAAGAAATTATGAAATACACACGTTCAGCTGTTATTTAATACATTGTTCTTTAATAGATTGAAGAGTTGTTTACTTTGACAACACGCATCAAATATTTTACTAATTTTTTTAAAAAAAACTTATTAAATTTTTATTTAAAAACAATATATTTTAAAATATAAATAATTTTTTAAAATATTACCGAATGTTTACTATTTGATTTTAAGTGGTTCGTAAATGCTAACAGCAAACACTTGGAACTTAGAGTTCAAATATTTATTTCAATTGAAAACAATTTTAAGTAATTTTATGAAAAATGTTTTTAATAAATATTTATAATGTTAAAAAAAATTACATTATTACTGCTGTTGTGCGGTCATGCCAACTCCAGAAAGCCAGCTACCCGATCTATCTTGTTGGTGAGATTTAAATAAAGGCAACTACAGATAGAGATGATGGCTTTTTGGTATGGGATTAATTTAGGTTATGAAATTAGAGACATCTGAAAAAAATTTGTAGAGCAATTACGTTGACATTTCTGAGTATATTAGAATAGTAAAAATGATGTGATACGTATTGAATTTCAGAACTATAGCTTAAATGCAAATCAAAATAATACGTCACTTGCTTTTTTGTAATAAATGTTTTAGAAGTATGACAATAAACTATAGGGTCTTAATGAGGTGATCAATTAGACTGATTAATACACTTTCTGAGGATAGTTTTGCTATCCTTAAATAATCATATGAGGTCTATTTTTAAAATTGATAGGCGAAGAGTTTTTGAGAACCGGATTGTCATGACTAAAAGAACTACAAACTAATACTACTTCAGTGTTTGGAACTGAAAGCACTTGTTGATGAGTTTCCATCGTTACAATTTTATTTATTGTATTTATTTCTTGTGTATTTATAACAAGAATAAATAAAAAAGAGAACTTTGATGATGATAGTCCGGCACCCTCTAGCGTCAAAAAATTTAAATTTAAATTTGTAAATAACCAGTTACAGATTATAGATATATGGTAGATTAAATAATCTAATTACATACATTTTTCACTGTCAAGTAAAAGAGCTATGATAGTTTGCATTATCTGTCACCCATGCGCAATAGGTCTAATATGCCATTTAGATATTCAGATCTCTTGAACTGAAACTTAAATTAGATAAACTGTAACTATTTGCTCTTTAATTTGATATATATAAGTTTAAACATAGTCTATACGACGACTAAAGGTTAAAACACAATTTTGATGTGACTGGGTAAAATACCAATGCATCTGGCAGACCGCAAAGTAGATAATCTTATTTTATTTAATTATTTCAACATTATTCATTATTTTATTTTATTATTATTTTATTTAATTATTTTATCAACAGACTTTTTTAAAAGTATATTTCTGTTTCTATATAAATTTAAATTATATAAATTTAAATACTTTAAAATATTAATAGTTTTTTGATACTATAGTGAAAACACAAAGTCTAGTTGACCAACTGAATTAGCCTCTACAGTCAATTGTGGTAAAACTACTTAAAAAGGACATTAATTTAATTATGGAACATCTTCACATAATGGGGGATTCGTTGCCTTTCGGCGTTGATAGTATGTTGCTCTTTAGTCTATGTAGGAACAAAATCCAATTCTATGGGATCACAATTGGACCTTATTTGAATTCAAAAGTGCTTTCTTGGGTACAATGCCAATACTTCAACCTAACCTAACATAGTGTGGACTGTTATTGCCTTTTCTGCTTTTAGAGAACGCGTTTATTGCTATTATTATGGCTCTAGTAGTTCCCACGTTCTTGACTCTTAGTGAAATCCTCTTCCGTATTCTATGACTACCTCTGTGGTGGAACTCTGAGGTGAATCAGTGTTCTGCTCTATTTGCTCTTAAAATTTCTTATTTCTTAACACGAGTATTTTCGATAAAATTAAAAATGAATGCAAAATTAAATTTAGTGGTTATTATGTATTATTAATTTTATTTTTATTATATATTCGAGTGTATAAAATAATTTCTCATAAAAACACATAAATCTGCATTAAATGTCTTACGAAAAGATTAAAAAATAAATTTGATTTTCGGTGCTTCCACCTACAAATGCCCACATGCAGACGTGTTATCTAATTTATTTTATTGCGTAAAATGACTACGTCTGTCAGTGATTAATTAATTTAAAATAATGTTTCAAAATGTTTATGGAAAAGTAAATGATGCTTACAAAACAAATTAATCTGCATTAATCAAATAATGAAAGATCATCTTGTTTATTATTTATCGAACCGCTTTTAAGTGCAAGGCACTTGCCGCCTTTCAATGTTCAATATTAAACGAACAAGCATGCCTTTGAGATCAGTTGAGATCAGATCTTTCCTCAGAAACATTATTTCTGTTTTCAAATAATTTACATACTAATTTTGTGCATATCAAAATTTTCATTTCGAATTATTTATTTTTATAAGAAGATTTTGTAAATAAAAGTGATTGGCTCTCTAGAAAATTTTTAATTGGAAAATTTTGCTGCTCAGATCAACAAGTGGTGCTATCGCACGTGTTGAAATCTTTAAAATGATTTTCAATCGATTGGTTCTCATTAATATATGAAAAAAAATATTTTTTAAATTTATCTAAATAGTTACATTCAACAAATGTTTATTTAAATTATTATAAAACACTTTTTTTCAATACATAAATATTTACAATATATGATAATAAGTAAGACAAAAAGTAATGAAAATAAGATTAACACTTTATATATTAAGATATAGTAATATTATATATCTTATTATTAATATTCATAATTTTAATAATAATAATTTTATATTATTAATACAATATATTAATTATTTTT
>NC_051847.1:76737463-76859862 GCF_002237135.1 Teleopsis dalmanni | reverse complement strand
TGGAAATAGTTCTTATATTTAATTATTCGTAAATAATTTTTTGAAACTGCAAGTACCAGCAATTTAACTCGTGCCCTGCACAAATTCGAAGCACAGAGTCAGCGCACCTTAACCAACTGGCACAAGGCCGTGAGTTGACATTTTTCTGGTGTTTTGTTACTTCGCTGTGAAAGTTTTATTAACAAATTCACTTGCTGTGTTTATATTAGAACGATGGTTTATAGAAGTCATATACCAACTGTAGAATAATTGAATTAATTAATCATATTTTTATTATTTTTAATTGTTAAGTTTCAATATTATTCTGTTTGTGGAGGCACTATTTGTTAATTGAATTTTTAATTGTTTTATTGTTGAGATAATAATTTTAATTTTCTTACTATTACTAATTCTTATTTTTTTTTTCAACAAACAAATCGCACACCACGTACAAGCAGAATACTATAACAACGACAAATATTATTCTTAATATTATATTTACGTCATACGATATTATCATAATTTGTTTAAATGAAGAATATTCATTCCCATATATTTTGTTTTAATATTAGTATTTTTATTTAAGAAGCTGAAACTGCAGTCTCTCTCAAAGTAAAATACAAACCAATTAAATTAAATAATATAGAACTACATGCGGTATGAACGTCATCAAGTTACGCAGATGTGAGAGTTATTTACCGGATTGTCCTTACCTTGAATCAATCAATGTATTTTTAGATATAATCCCCTTATAGCAATTATATTAACAATTGTTGAACATAAAGTGCTTATTTATTTTTTCTAATACTTATCAGATAACACATAATGTGTACTAGCCAGTAATTACAATTATAAATAGAATTGACAAACACTAATCATATATATACTACACCATTCTTAAGTGTATAACTGCCTCTTAAACCCACCTATGCGTACGGATGATGTAATTCGAAAGAAATGCAATTCGAAACGAAGGATAGTAGAATGGCTAGTGCAATATTTTATTCTGGTACCTTGACAGGTTAATGCGTTTTGTACTTCGTTTCACTTGGCAGTGTACACAGCCATTAAATGGGATTTATCACCAACATTGCTTTTTGTGCTTTGATTTGATCATGAATTATTTTAAGATACATTACAATACTTAGTTTATTTATTTTTGCAATTTTAAGGAAACTTAAATTTAGAAGGTGAAAGGTAAATCGGTACGTGCATAAAATAAATATACTTAAAAATATTATAGATATTTTTATGTTTACAAAATTGTTCATAAAACACCGTCAGCGCTATATATATAAAAAATTCATTTAAAATAAAAGATTTTTAATAAATTAGTGGTATTAACATTATTTTTTAATACCTGACTTAATCCATCTATCTAATTTTGAATGGTTACTATTTAACTAAAACTGATCCTGAAGCAATTATAGAAGCGCTGCCTTTCAAATCTTGGGCCTAACAGTGAAAACACAGTCATTAGTTAGTGAAAATGGTTTTATTGTTTTTCGAATTTATTAATTTCTTATCATCGAATGGATAATACTGGATAATAATGCCCATGATGATCAATACATTTTTGCATTGGATTGCACCTATTTTTAAAATACTTTGAAGTTTATACACTGAAGATGGTATCTCCAAAACCTGGGTTCTGAATGTCTCAACAGCCTGTTCGGGTGCATAAAACACTAGCCAGGCATTTTTTCCTAATGTTTGGGAACAAGAAGAAGTCATTTTGTACCAAACCTGGACTATAGAGTGGATGATCCATCAATTCGACATTTTGTGTGCTCAAAATCTCATTTGTTTGAGCAGATGTGTGGCAGTTCGCATTGTCATGGTGGAAGCTGAACTTCTTTCGGTTGATTTTCCGCAATGTTCCTCAATACCCAATGCATAATATATAATTCTATGTATATGTATATAATCAGTGGCGGAGCTAGACCAACTCTGGACGTCGGCGACATTAGAATTGCGAGGCCCCCTTTATAATCCAGTTGTAAAAGTAAATGAGTTACATTCACTAATATGACAAAGAATGATTGAAAGTTTTATTGCTAATCAAATTAAAATAAATACAAATTAAAATAAATGAATTTTCCTACTTTTAGATTCACTCAATTTTTTTTAAATTATGTCATGATTTGCGCCAGCTGCTATTTTCCTTTCAGTTTATATAAAGAGGTTTTCGAACAGAAGTGAAACAACAACAAAAATTTATTTTTTTAAATTATTTTAATTAATTGAATTTTTGGCTGACCATACAGCTGTTTCGAGTATTGCCAAATACCCTTCATCAGTGGTCTTGGAAATAATTCTTATATTTAATTATTCGTAAATAATTATTTTTAAGACTGCAAGTACCAGGAATCGAACTGGGGTCCTGCCAAATATGAAGCTCAGAATCAGCGCACCTTAACCAACTGATCCAAAGCCGTACTTGACTTTTAATGTTCGCATAATTTTGCTGGAGTTTTGTTACTTTTGCTATGAAAGTTTTTATTAACAATTTTACTTGCTGTATTTATATTAGAACGAAATCATAAACCAGCTGTAGAATAATTGAATTAATTAATTAATTATATTTTTTTTTTTTTTTTTAATTGTTAAATTTCAAAACTATTCTATTTCAGTTTATAGAATTTCGAATGGAGATAGTCTCTCTTGGATCATCATACTTTTCTAGTACGTCTTAATCAATTTTAAATTTGAGAAGCTTCTTTCCGTCGAAGCTATACTGACTGGAACTGTGAAAATGAATCTGGTTACTATATAAACATTCGGAAATATTTCGAATATGGTTAATGCCATTATTAAACCAAATTGTTCAAAATATTATTAAGTGCTTAGAATCCACAGTCGGTAACTTTTTGCGAGGCCCCTGTTAGCGCGAGGCCGTCGGCGGTCGCCGACATCGCTAACGCCTAGCGACGCCACTGTATATAATATATAATTATATTAGCCATTACTCTAAAATAAAAAAGTCTATATATATAAAATAAAATCTGCGGCAAATGGAATATGGTTTTAAAATTATCTGTTACCGGAATATTTAAATCTATTTACAATTAAAATATAAATATTAATTTATCTGTTTTTGTAATGGTTCAAACCATTAAAAAAATATATTATATTAAATAAAAGGAAAAGCTATGACAAGACGCCAAGATGCAAAATGTCGGCTGAAATATAATTTTTATTTATAAAATAAAAATATTATATTTTTTAAAAATAAAATTTAGTTTAACCGGGCACAGGGTCAGTTTTTTAACAACTTAAACTGTTAATAACTGACACTTACTAAGTTATTGTTAAAATTTTTGTTTATATTATGGACATTTATCTTTACTGTATCTAAAAAAACAAAACAAATTATTAAACTAACATGTATTATTTATATTATATTTATAAAAATATAAAGAAAAGTAAACAACATTAAGTACCATTAACGTTTTCTATAATTTAACTTTCTCCATTTAACATATTACGCATTTTTTAGCGAGAATGCATCTGTCTTTGTTACATGAGGTTACGATTTTTTTGACTAGAGGAGGCAGACAGGTCTACACCTTTTTTTATCGTAAAGCATTGTATAAATCCTGTAATTTTTTCCTTAAAGTTCCAGTAAGTCCTCTTTGTCGAAACCTTATTAGTTCCCGAGTTGACTTGCACGGATTTAAATATAGTCTTCATCTTTCTAATCACTCGTTGACGTCAATTTACATATACTTGCCATTATATTTGAGTGCCTAGATATGATTGCTTTATTGTCGGCGAATAGATATTTCTGCAAAGACGGGCAACTCAACTATACAAATACTATGTAGAATTAATATAAAAACCCTGTTTTATAGAACACAGGAGTGATTTGATGTGTCCTCATTTACTTAAATTACAAATTGACAAATTTTTAAACACTTAAGGACAACATAATAGGGTCATACCTTTTTCACTCCATATATAGTAGTTAATCATTACAGATTTTATTCACGGCTTGTGTTATATCTACGAATTTAATAATTATGAACTACAAATAGTTCTGTAAACTCTATACATTTATGTAATAGCTTCTAAATAGCAATCAATATAAACTCTTCCAAAGTAAGAACAACTATAAAGTGAGTTCATATTTTATTCAAAAGTACTATAGTAAAAAATAAATATTTCTAGTAGTGCATATCATGATTATTATTATTGAATAATACAGTCAGATTCCAATTATACAAAAAAAATAGAAAGTTGACAACAAACACTTTTCTATTTTTCTATGTATTATCTTTCATTTCAATACAATAACTTCATCAATATCTTTATTGCTTTAATTAACGAAGACCAGATACACTAATTGATCCACTGACCAGTAAATCACAATGGTTAAAATCTTAATGGCCTAGCAAAACGTATATCTTGATATAAATTTACTAACATAAAAACCTAGATTTAAAAAAATTAAATAACCTAAACCAATCCCAGTCTGATTCTTAAAGAAAAGTAGTTCAGTTCAGATAAAAACCCACCGTTAAAGTTGTCATTAAAGAACTCTAACCATCTACAAGTTCTAGAAATTCAATTCATATAATTCTAAAATATTTTTGGCTGAATAATAAGTGCAATTTAAACTTATACTTCCTGCAAGGTCTAGAGTTTCGTAGTTACAATACATTATAAATCGGCTGGAGTCTATTTATATTTAAAGAGAGAACACCAGCTTATTGCAAGCCAAAAAATTTATCACCAGAGACTGTTAAATATATACTCCTAAAATATACTCCTAAGAGCGCATATAACTTGTATTTAACTTGGAAAATACCAATACAATCTTTGTCGTCCTCAATGCCATATGGAAGTTGTGCTACAAGCATAGTGCATACAGGGCTATCAACAGAACTAAGTTTAGGATATATACAGAACGTGGCATCTGTCATGTAAAGTAAGCCCGCCACTGAAAGACGTAGTGCGTATAGATATGAGTATATCCACAGAAGGCAAATCGGATTGTAAACAGAACTTGGCGCCCGTTATGTCATATCAGCCGCCACTGAAAGACGTGAACATTTATCGTAATCAGCCCATATTTTTTTCAGTCTTTTTTTTGGAGACTGTGGAGTGAAGTTTAACAAATTTTTAACGTAACCTAGACATTTTCATAACGGCTTTCTTAGTTCATCGAGGAGGATTTGTTCCAGATATCCATATAAGATCAAGACGATTCTCAATTTAGTTTTACCCATACAAAAAAGATATTCAATAATAGCAACCCTAATAGAATTATGTACCCTGAGTATATACCTTCAAATTCTATAAGTTATTAAACGGCTGTTAAAAAAGAAAAAAGTGCCAGCTGCATGAAGAAAAATACTGGAAATTTTTCCACTTCTACGAAATTTTATAATTTATATGTAATCTAAGAAGGAGTCATTAGAATTTCTATAAGATCTGTTAGGTAAACAAATCTTATTATGTGTACAAAGTCCAGATATAAACTTATGTAGCAGGTAGGTACATAATTGAGAAAAGGGTTCACGATCACTGTCCGTACATAAACATATTTACTATAGTGTTGTTTTTAATCTGGTGTTTCGTGACCTCGTACAAAACAGGTAGCGCGAGTACAATAAATGAATTATGCGTTAATTATAAAAAACCATATTTTCCTAAACCATTTCTCAGAATTTTTAATTAATATACAGTTTTCACTCATAAATTTTCATATAAATATGTTACATTTTCTCATATGACATCATTCAAAAAGTGACAATTAAAGAATAGAGATCATTCTAGTCGAAATAGATCTAATTTCATAAACATCTAATTTATAAGATATAATCTTTCGTTCCTGAATATCAATTTACTCGTATTGCTTTGCAAAATGGATCTTACTGCATTACCAAAAGATGTGTTACATGTATTATTCGACAAAATGAACAGCAAGGACCTGAATGCACTCCGCGAATCGAGTTCTAAAATGCTATTACATGTAGATGACTACATCCGTCATAAATGTTTGGTGAAAATATCTAAGGAAAAAAGCACAACTGGACTATATACCGGCCCGTTTGAAACATTCTACGAAGCTTTGGATAAAATTGTTGGAAAGAAGAAAATGTATGGATTCATATTAAATGTTGTTACTATAAAGGATGGAAAATTAAATTTCGATAATTATCTACACATCAAAAATATTCTCCAAGTGCTTAAATATAATATATGCAACAAGAACATTAAACTAAAAGGCAGAAACCGTGACCAACGCTTGTGTTTTGACAAGACAGCGTGTCACATTCGTGCTGAACTTATGGCTAAAACTAATGATGAATTAGAAGTTATCACCATTTTTACTGAGTTTAGAAACTTACCGTATTTGGCGAAGTCATTCACTGATCATAGTGATCGCTGCTTATGTGTTCCTTTGTATCCCAAACCCGAGAACACAGGATGTATTATCAATTAACTCTGTTTAAATTGGTTGTCTATACACATTTATATGGAATATATATATATATATATATATTTTTGAAAAACTCATGTATTAATATGAATTGTCTAACATATATATATAAAATTTGTATATTAGAAAATATTAGAAAAACTCATCTAAACACTTCATTAAGTGTATTAAATAAATATGTAATATTAGAAAAACTCATGTAAACACTTCATTAAGTGTATTAAATAAATATGTAATATTGTAAATGTGACAAAATATTTGTAATAATAATATAAAATTACTAAAAATGTAAAATTAATTTTTAATTGAGTTCAACCGTTAAATATTAAGTTAGGTCATTCCTTGATGGTCAACCCTTTCGGCTATGTTGAGAGTTAAGAGTTCAAATTATGAGCAAGCCTAGTTACTACAGATGGCTTCAAGTGTATTTTCCTGTAGTGTTCTACAGGAGATCTTGGATAGGCCCAGCATCCAATGAACTGTTAAAACATATACATTTTTTATTTGCTTGTCGCAAAAATCAGCCTTCGGCTATAGCTGACAAGTGCATGGTAACGTTCAGGAGCAGGTCTAAGGTAACTCTGAACGTAGCCCTGTACATTACCTATGCGTTACTTACATTCTTGAACAATTCTAGACGAAATCGAGCTTTATTAGCTGTCCTTTATACATTATGTTACATTACTGTTACATTTGATTTTATTCTTAAAGAAAAATATAGATTCAAAAATTTTATAACCACAGCTGTTTCGGATAGTGGTCATAAAACAAAATAGATATCAACTTAATATAGCTGAATCTTCCATTTCTCTGAAACCGTTTAAATCTATTTATTATCTATGTATAATAATAATATAATATAATCCCAAGAACTTACTCAACTTAATTACTTTCCTAGTTGCTACCTTATTTGGGTCTTTTAGAAAAACTTCGAGTGTGTTATTTATTTACAGATAATAATTGTATGTAACTGCTTAAAAATAAGCACGTAAATACCCATGGTTGCATTCATGGAATAACAGGTATTGATTGATAGTTTTCTCAGAGCACCTGAATTAATCTTCCTACTACAGGGCTACGCATCATTGTAGGATCAATTTACATCTGGTAGAGTTTTTGACTGCTACGAAATGTCGTCGCAGCTGAATATTTCTCTAATCTGAGTTCCCGGTCATAAAGATATTTTCGGCAATCGAAGAGCAGACACGCTAGCCAGAAAGGGTGCTTCAAGACCTCACTATGAACACCTAAGCAATCTGTGCATATCGTTAATTTGATGCAAATTGTTACCGAGTTCTTTATGTACTGAACTTTTTAAAAATGGATGAGAAGACTCAACAATATAGGTAAGTATATATAAATATATATATAAAGATATATAGTATAAAGATAAGTATATAAATACCCGAAAAATAGCTGATATAGTCTTAAATCCTTTACATTCCATTTAAAATGCTACAAGTTGCAATTGTGATCATTTTTCTTTTGACTAGGAATATATCATCATGCTTATATAAGTATATAAATACCCGGAGAATAGCTGATATAGTCTTAAATCCTTTATATTCGATCTAAAATGCTACACGTTGCTATTGTGATCATTTTTTTCTAGACTAGTATTTATATATCATAAGTATATAAATACCCGGTGACTAATATTTATATATCATAAGTACATAAATACCCGGAGATATAGCTGATATAGTTTTAAATCCTTTATATTCCATCTAAAATGCTACAAGTTTCTATTGTGATCATTTTTTTCTTGACTAGGAACATATTATCTTGCTATAGTAGATATGGTAGATGGCTTTAAGAGTGAGACTTTGATTGCTGATTAGCGGTTGATCTAAAATCTAATATCGGCGGCAAGTTTAATGGTTATCAGTTGCCCTTTAAATGCACTTAATGTTCTATATAAAAATATTGTTAAACTAATATATATGTGTAATTTATCAAAATACTAGGTGATAAACTTAATAAATAAAATATTTTAATTCAACGAAATTGCAATATTTCAAGTTTTAAACCACAAATTGTAAATGTTCTATATTTTTCTCATGTTTAAAACTATAATAGAAATTTTAAATTTTTATGTCTTCCTCAGAATTGACTGTCACTAGTACTTAAGTAGACAATAGCAAACACTTGACATTTGATAAAGAAACAAAAATCGATTTTTACTAAATTGGAAGAATAAACACTTTTGACTGCAAGTTCGTGTGGCTAAAAGTCAATGTACCATAAATAAAATATCGAAATAAAAAATTTACATATCGAATAAAATGTATCTAACTATGTACTACGTGATGTATTATATATCACAGTTAAAAATTAAAGAATGAAAATTTCTATTTTCATCAGTCAAAATTCGTTTAACATGTCAACGGACGTTTGACATAGAAAATTTGCTGTTAAAAATGACAAATTCAAAGGACGACACCACAATTACCTTCCTTCGCAATCTTCCTCTGGATGAATGTTTCCAACTGAAACACATTTCAAGCACTTTATGTGTAACGTAACGTTGCTCATAGTAACACGAGTGTTGTGCTTCTCAATATGCGATATGCCTTCTCAGCTGATATAGACTATAAATATTATTAACCTAACTAACTTTGCCGCTTGCAGTATGTGTAGAGTCCTTTTTCACTTCCTTTCGTTTTTGTTGTTGTGTCTTGTGTATCGCGTAGTGCGGTTCCATGTCACTTTAATGCTGTGCGACACTTTCAACTGTTTGAGTTGGTTTCCTGAAATGTGGGTTTGACAGTTAATGTGAAAAGTTTATATATTTAGGTTCACGTGTGTATACCTTATCGTGGCATATGTCATTTACTAAGCAATTTCATAAAAGTTGACAATTTGTTCTTCTACCCCAGCAAGGACAAATTGTGAAACAAAACGTAGCCATTGTTGGATCGAGCAAACGTTTCATACCCACAGGAATAGCGTACTTATTTCTATAACTTCTACAGTAATAGGTCAATGTACTATTAAAGCATTATACGAGTATAGTATCTATTATGTAGGTATATGTCTAGGCTAAATAAAAACTGTGTCGTACTACTATATTTATATTTGTGCAATGTAAATATTTTGCTTTGATAAGAAAAAAAAAATTTTTGCAAAACTGTTGACAAGCTTTATTACATTTTTCAGTTGACTCCTGCACTGTCTCTTCATGTAACCAACATCAACTGATAAGGATTTATTGCAAGTCATTTCTCACTCATTATGTTACTTTGAAAAAAAGTACCTTAATATTCCTATGATGAAGTGTAGAATATCGTGATTGTAAGATAAACTTTTATCAAAAATATTTATCTGTAATAGTGTATGTAGTAAATTCTCAATCGATATATAGGTTATTAAATAATTTTTATTTAATTTTATTTAAGTATCAATATATATGCAAAAAAATAATTAAGACCAGAAATTTATTATGAAGCAGCCGGCTGAAAGAACTAATGAGCAAAATATTTTGAAAGTATTAAATAAACTGATGGATTAAATTAAATCTAAAAAGTGTAATAGCTAAAAAATTTTAAAATTTAAAAAATCCTATGTTGAAAAACAAAACTTTTTTAGTGAAAAACTATTATTTATATAGCATTTTTATTCACCCTTGTAACCGCAATTCAAACAAAATTATGAAAAAGTCAATGATTTGACTAAAAAATACAAAATATTTAAAACTTAAACAATGTACACTATATAAATCCAAAAATATTTTTTCCTTTTGATGGTATTATTGTTGACTAGACGATGTCATAGAATATAAATTTTTACTTCCTTCTGATATTAGTTTCTTTATATTAACTGGTCGAGTGCTACATAAATATTTCAAACATGAATAATTCCAGTAATATTAGGTATTTCTATATAGCCAGTGTATGATCTAATATCCGCTTTCATCCACGTTCCTAAATAAATCTCAAAAGATATAACATTAATTATATTAATCCACCAGTTTGATAGCAACGCGCTGTATATTGTATACTTTGTATAATAAAGTATCAAACCAGAACCCTAAAGATATTTAGCATTTGTGTGCTAGATACATCTAGTGGCTAAAATTATTTTAGCAGGTCCATTGATTATTTAGTTGTTATAAACGTAGAGATCTAAGGGTAATACATTTTATGGTTTCCAAGTTAAACGTTAAAACACTTGTGATCATTAAAATCTTCTCTATGGTATGCGACTTGTCGGTACATTACTGACTTTAGCTAAGATATAACTTGACCGATTTTCGTTTCTAAGGTGTCGGGAGTTTGGGAATTGTCCACGTAACAACACTCGACATGGCATCACAAAAAAACAATTCATAATCTTGACGGTCGATTCACGTTACCAAATTATAAAATTACAGATCTGGGAACATCTCACCAACAAAGTCACCTTTTGTATGTGTGACACCGTCCTATTGAAATCCCTTGTCTCTGCACACCAATGTTTTCAATTTCACTTCAAAAACATTATGGACGTATAGCTTTACCGATCAAAAGTGACAGTTTGTGTGATGTACGTTCGTCTTTTTCAGAAAAGTAGTAAAAATTAGCAACTCTTAGTTTAATTTTGTTTTAATTTTTGAGTTATTACTTCGAAAATGTTTTAAATGCGATTTTTTGTTATTTGATATTTTGAACTTTTTATTTCGAATGTTGTGCTTGTATATTTCTACATTCCTAATAAAAGTTTGTAAGATGTTTTTAACATTAGGAATTCTCCTGATGAAGGCAAAAGCGAATTTGGCGAAACACGTGTAGAGATACACAAGCAATAAGATACTTTTTTAATCGGGCAATATATACACATACATACATATATAATATATTACACACGACATATTTTTTCACCGAAAAGCCAAGAAAGTTTATTGTCCTACTAAATAAGGAACATATATTATGAGTATAATTGTCAAAAGCTTTATGTAAGATTATGTCAAATCTTACTTAGTTTGACCACATATCATTATATGATATAGTTCTTACCTAAAAAATAGTCCATATATCGAATAGGTGCTTAATATTAAATGTCGAAGTTGATGGGATACGCGTTCTGTAAGAGAGCAATCAAGAGCCAAGTCTCTTCTCTTTATAGAATTTATGACAAAATTTACCGATTCTGAGTACAATACCGACAAAGAAATCAAAAAGTTATTTTAAGACGTTAAAGAGTTCGACTATCAGTGTCGTTATATTCATGGTATCAAAACTTATGACCTTTGTATTTGTGCAGTTCATTTTAAAGTCACTATCATAAGCATATATCGTATGTAGTTACAGCTAGAATTTTTTTCATTTTTCTATGTGTGTTTACTAAATTCACTATGTTAGAATAACTTATCTCATCTCAACAGTGTAGCTTTGAATGAGGTCGCCGGCTTGAGTCGTTAGAGGCATCTTAATACGTTTACGAAAATAAGTCTTCCAGAACTAACAAGGGCGAAGTCTTTATGACGAAGTAATACAGTATTTCTGTATATCGCAATTTTTAATTAAAGTTTAACGTCCACTTTTCCTTCAACATATAAAAAACATCTTGTTAAATTTAATATATCCTTCTGTACAGTAAAGTGAAAGATGTAAAAATGAAGAAAGATACAATACTTTCGCTTAAAGATAGCAGAGTAACAGTAATCATAAATTTGATATAACTGATGAGTTAATGGAATATTAATAATAATAATATTAAGACTAACTGATAAATTCGATTAAATAAATTCGCACATAAAAATTAATTCCATTATCCATTAAAAACTTATTTTTATATATTTATTTTAAAAATCTATAAAATACAGTATTTATGTCAGCAAGGATCACAAATAAAAAAATGCTCTGAAATGCACTTACCAATTAAAAGCTTGGAATTTTTTTCATTCGTTTATTTTATTGAAATAAATAATACAAAGGATATATATTTTTATATAAAAAAAGTGAAATATATACAATTAATTTGTATACAACAATTGCATTTCGTACGTGTACAAGTGCTGAACATTTTCACACCAAAAACAAATAAACAACGTGTAAGCAATTTAACTAATAGAATTTTTAACTAAAAACCATAAAAAAGGAGTAAAAATTTTTATTAATAAAACATAAAAATGGGGTCAAGCAGTTCGTGAGATCTCTCGGTGAAGAAAAAATGCATAAAAGGATTTTTATGAAAACTGAAGGAATGGGGTTTCAAATTTTGAGCACAGTTTTCTCGTTTTTTACTATCTTGCATATAATAAATTTTTAAACTATATAAATGTATTTATTTGTATGTATATATTTGCGTTCCTCGTACATTTTTCTTTTGAGATGCTAAGGTTTCTTAAATAAACAAAATGGTAAATGAAAACTCGACCTTCGAACAGAACCACTTTTAAAATGTCAAGCAAAACCATTAGTAATTGAGTGAATTTTTTATTTTATTTAAAGATTTTAAATTTGTTTTTAGTTCAGAAATTTATTAAATTTGTATAAAATAATTTTTTACATTTTTATCTCTAAGCATATCAAATGGAAATATATAGCTTTTAAACATAATGTTCCGCAACATCCTATTAAATAATTAATATAATATAAATAATATTATATATATAATTTATCATATAATGTAAATAATTAAAAGTATAACCCATTAAGTTCATTACAACTATATCTGTCGCTTGACTGAATTCACAATATATTTCTCGTAAGTATGTTGAGGCATGACCTACAACTACTTCAACTAATTATTATCCTCCTTTTGGAAAAAATTCTCTGGAACAGTTAATACTAGATTCGATAAAAGAAAAAAGTCATGCAGGTATATATCAAATAAGAAACAATGCTCAGTCAATGACATTTATTAAGTATCTTATCCAGCTTTGTACCGATTGATATCGAAATAGCATTTCTGGAACAAAATAAATTTCTGGATTATCAAATAGTCTGAAATGAATTTGATTATCTCCTCATATTTTCAAACGATTTTAACACTTTTTCATATTTCGTACTATTTTCGAAACGTCATTCTGTAGATTGCTGGCTTATTTGCATGGCACACTCATAAACCCATATCTTGTTACCAGTTATAATGTATTTCAAGAAGTTGAGCTCGCACAAGCACAGTTAATTATTTTTTGAATAGCCTGTTGCCAATGACGTATCCAAGGCGAAGAGAGAATGAAAGATTATCCAGGGTTATGAAAGATTATCCAGGGCTATCCAGTTTCGCACAAATAAACACATACGTTTATTTATTGCCATACCAAAAATATTTCATTTGTAATATAATGTCTTACGGCTGGATACGAGTTTTTTTTTAAATTATTCAAAGAAATATATACTAAAAAAGTTCTTACCAATTAAATAAAGTAACGTGAAGTGTAATAAATTATTTAAAAAATTTCCATATATATAAAATAATGTAATGTAAACAAAATACAACAAAGAAAAATTTACCAAGTGTAGTAGATTAGAAATATGTCGAGGGCTGCACTTATATTTGCAGTGGATCATGCTTTGGACAGCACTTGTCTTAACAATACATCGTAAAATTTATTTTCTGATTTAGATTTCTAACAAAATCTATTTAAAAACATATTTATGACACGTATTTTTGCAACTATCGGTCTAATTTCAAAGATTCTATTTCTATGGCAATCTATCTAAAAATTACTTTTACCATTTTAAACCATTTTCAGTGTCATTTGCAAGTTTTTGTAATAGCTACAAAATAGCTGAAGCTATTGAACAGCAAATATTATAATTATACAGCATATATTATTTTAATTTTTTATTTTTGATATGAATAATTGACATTTCAAATCAATAAAAAAATCTACCTGAGCTGAATAAATGAATAAAGGACCAACTTTTTTTCCATTCGAGTGCTGCATAAAAAATATATGTAATATATATATATATATACATATATAAGATATATATATATCTATTATATATACATATATATATAATAAAAATAAAATATTTCCACATTATTTTACTAAACAAAAAATTCTTTAGAATTTAGTATCATACACAACTAATATATAAGCAAATAAAAAAACTGTTTAAAACTGTGTAAATAAAATGAATTAAAAAAAAATATGTATATAAATTCAAAAACAATTTAATTTTATAATATTTTTTTTGCATATATTTTTATTTACATTTAATGAATGCAAACCCAAAACCAAACTAAAATATTTACATTTTATTTTTTACCTATGCAAACAATAAATATCCTGACCAAAAACTCTAAGAACAATTTTTTGATTACTTCTTCAAAAGGATCAAAAGAATTCTTTTCACTCCATTTTGAAATCATTTTTCTTCATTTAAATACCCCTTTTTTCACCCATTTATATAAATATTTACTTTGTCTGTGAACTTTAAAGTATTTTTATTTCATGTTCATTAACTTGACTAAAAAAAATAAATATAAAATCCGAGTTAATTAAACCCAATAACCAATATTTTAATTACTTAGATTTATATGCATCGAATTCTTTTATTTTTATTATTCAAATAAAAATATTTTTACAAATTTTCTTCGATAATTAATATTTTCGAGTTTATGAAATTAAAATCTTAAAAATTATGGTACACCTTTCCTTTTACATCAACACGTAGCAACTAAAGTACATATTTTTCTGGTTGTGCGTATAGTCTTAAAACATTCCGTAAGAACTATTCAAAATTTCATATAAAAAATAAATAATTTTCGGACTATCTCATTTTTCGGAGTAAAAATTATAGCAGTTTTCGCTCTTAACAGCGAAAAAATACACCAGCTGTGATTGCTCTGAGAATCAAGCAAGTGGTTGAATTAAATTTAATACAACCCAATTTTCTTACAAATAAACTTGAAATATTTTTATTTATAACTAAAAGCCGCAAAAATAATAAATATATTTTATTTTTAAAATAACAAATTAAAAACAAAAGAATAAAAATTGATAAAAACAAAAAATAATAAAAACATTATAAAAACCAGTAATTATTAAATTACCCTATCAAGCTGAAGACTAACTGGAACTGTGATAGTTCTGGACAACTATTTAACATACGATTAGAAATAAATTTTTTAAATCAAACTAATTTAATTATTAACTATAAAGTAAAATTTTACTTTTAAATGTTTTTTAAATAAATCTAATAAATACCACAAAATAATTCAATAAATACAGCATTACTCATATTATGTATTATAAAAGCATTAAAATCGAATAATTTAATATGTTGTCGAAAGTTTCAGATATATATATGCAAATACTTTTATAGGAACTGCAAGCAATGTAAGTTCTCTATTAATACATAACATACGGATTAAAATATCACTTTATTTCTCTATATCTCTTAATGATACAATACAATAAAATATCAAATATAAATCTCGACGACTTTCTGACAACTGTCTGTCATCGTCTCTTTTGTGTTGTACAACGTCCGATTACTACAGAATCATTATATTATGTCTGTGCTTATTCAAGTCGCGGAGTCCCAAAGTTAAATACCATAGATTCATATAGATGGTTTAATAATTCTTTCACACACAAGAACTTGTTATCTCAATATTGTTTAAATTTCGTGTAAATTGATGGTAAATTAAGGGAAATAGTAAATTATGTCGGTGTAATAGGGAATAAAGTCGATTTGAGTGATTTGATTTTAATCTTTAATTTATTAATCCGATTTTGCATTTTAAATTTAATTTCTTGTAAGTTTCTTGATTTCTTGTTATTAAGAACTTGCTGACTGTATGGCCATCACCATAGGCCACAATATCAATTTTCTTGGACCGTAGTAAGTCGTCAGTAAATAACGTATATAGCACAGAACCCAGCACTTTATATAAAGAACATCCAAAGTAATTGCATGCAATTTTATGTAGACATTACTCACATTAATTCTAAAGAATCTGCACTTGAAGTACTCAAATTGTCTGCGACAACATTTATTTAAATGTAATATATACGATGGATCAGGAAACTGATACATAACCAAATAATTCGTCCAAATAATACCAAATAATTCAAACATTACTATTCACCAGCTTGAAATTGCACAAAGCCAGGCTCTGAGAAGACTTTTCAAAGTTCCATGGTACATTAGAACAAATGACATCCTCAGGGACATCAAGATTGATCCCATCAAAAAATACATAAAGGATAAAGTCCTGAAATTATTTGCGAAAACTGACAGACTTACCAACACTGCGTTATCAAATCTCAAAATGGTTACAGGCTCTTCAGTAATATATGCAGATCTAAGGTCAATTATTGCTTAGTCTGATGAAGTGATAAACAATAAGCTAGTCAAGGTGTAAAGAGGGGTTTTAGGGTGCTTAAGTGCACGTGCTCAAAACAGCTTCAACATAATATGCCCTGGATGTACATGTAGTATATAGGTATAATTCTATATATCAAGTATTATAAAATGTTTGACATATATTAATGATAACAGTTGTACAAAAATTTTTTCTTTCTAAATCTTTTCTTATAACATTGTAGACTCTATGAATCTGTTCCGTGGTAACCTGGTGACTTGTTTGTCGCGAAACCAATATTGATGATTGGGAATCAGGCTATTTGTTTATATCACTTTTTAGAGTTTATCTAATAGCACAGTGACTTTTAATGACTTTAGATAAAGTAAATAGAAATCTAATTAGCCTGTGCGATGAAGCGTATCTTAAAATATAAAAATAATATAAAATAGAATTTAAAGGTTTTGAAATCATTAGTTTTTAGAAAGTTTTGTTTTAAAAACTAAAATGTGATTAATATTTAACTTAAGATTTTATTTTATTTATAATGTGCATTATTATTGCAATCTTATTTTTTTTAATTGCTGACAACATTTAAAATTGAAAAATAATTTTTCAAACAGTATTTTTAATTTATTCAAGTACTGCCAAATCGGCATCACAGGTTAATAATTTTTTAATTATATTTAAAAGAAAAATAATTAAAAAAAATGTAGTACCGACATAACAAGGTTTTTAGTTATTTCTATAAAGAGAAGATAATGTAAATTAAGTATACTTTTGTATGTTAATACTCTTGTCTGCGGTTATAATTCTTGTAGGTTCAATCTGTCATTCAGGTTCAATTTCTGGTATAAGCAGTCTAAAAGTTATATACGGGCATTACATCTCTAGATATTTTCAAAGACCACTGATGATAAATATTTTGTTTCATTCGAAATAGTTTTATTATGATATACATAAAATAAAAATAGTTTCCATATCTCATTAATTCTTTATTAAATAATTAATCTGCATTAATATGGTGAAGTGCAAAAGTGATGTTTCCAATATAGCAAAAGCCATACGTTTGTTTAGATTGAACATGCCACAGACATTGATTTGGAAATTTCTTATTGCAAAATCGAAATTGAAGTTTTCGTACTGTAAATAAAAATAAAAATTAATTAATTAATAAATGTGAAATATATACTAAATTATTTATAAAAACGTCTATTTATTTTAAACTTGTTCATAATTTATTATTAAACTAATATGTTACAATTACTATTACTAATTTAGCTCCTGTTTTAAATAATTACTTTAGAAAATATTTTTAAATCAATTAGATAATTAGAAAGACATAGGACTGAATTATCCCTTACTATCATCAGAGATTCATTTCAAATTATAAATATGAAAGAATCCAAACAACAATTCCAAAAATCATACTTTTAATAATTAAATAGCAGAAAAGTATTTAAGATATATTACCATTAAAAAAGTTATATCCAAATCACATAAATAAAATGTCCATTTTGAAAGAAACCTTAATATAGTACTATTGAAGTATAGGTACAATCGACATTTTTGGCAATTTTAAAATCCAAAATATTTACAAATTTATTCTAAATTGATTTTCAACGTCAGTTTTGACAAGAGAAGCTGTTTTCTTAATATATATTACTGTTTTCAATAGATTGGTTTTCGAACAGTAGTGAATTGGAACAACAAAATTTTATTACTTTTAATTAATTGAACTTTTGGCTGATCCAAAGCTATTTCGAGTATTGACCAATATCCATCGTAAGTGGTCTTATAGAAGATTAGAAATAATATTAACTATGAAAAATAATAAAAATAATAGAAGAGATCAAAATTTTTGAAACCATGAAACCATTTTTTTTCTCAATATGGTCTCTAACATAGTTCAACACATTTTTTGATGTTGAGTCATTCGGAAGCATTAGAGTTTTTGAGCATTAGTTAATAATTCCAGATGAATATATCTTTTTTAGAATCATTTTCTTAAATTTAGCTATAAAAACCGCAGCTAAATAGACTGCAGTATATATTATAGACTGAAGTATATTTATTTTGTAAGGGTGAGAAAATTTTTTTCCTAATTATCGCCGACTGAAACTGTCTTCTTCGTCTTCAAATTCAGTTAATTTTCGTCTTCGAATCGGTTCACTAGATACAGTATGCGTCACCTTAAAAATTGTTTTTGCTTTTCCTTTAAGTTAAGGATTATGAATTATAGTTCAATGTGTATCTAAATAAAATTGTAACCGTCACCTTTACGGCCGATTTCATAGTTCTTGCATTCTCTGGAATTTAATTTTTTGTTTTAAATAAAAACTAAAGATATACGTTAAATCAAAAACCTGCTGATTGTGATCTACCTGCTCAAAATATAATTTGTTTTATTTTATTTCTCTTTAACTTTATCTTACATTCACTGATTATCTCTTAAGAACTCAAAAGATTGAAACGAGCTTTGAACTCGTCTTGACTGACTCTGAAGATCCTAATGTACGATTTGACCCATTTCTTTTCAATAATCGATAATGCGACCTTCAGTAGAGACTAAATTTCTGCTAAAACTTCCCTCATACATTGTGACCGAAAAGCTTTCGGAAATTCTCATTTAAAATTCGCGCGCTGTATATTTTTCGATATTTTAAGTTTATGTAGTTTGGCAGCACTGTCCTTAATTACTATGCCAAAAATGAGCGCGATCTGTCAGACAGTTCGTTTACGGCAGCTGTTGAAACCAGTTCACCTCAGTAGTGCGTTGCGAAAAAAACAATGGAAAAAAATATTGAACAAAGAGTTTGCATCAAATTTTGTGTTTCGAACGAAATTTCGTGTGCAGAATCGTTGCGAATGCTACAAAAGGCTTATGGGGAATCAGTTTTATCGAAAACTCAAGTTTATGAGTGGTACAAAGCCTTTCAGGACGGTCGTACGACCGTCGAAGACATGCCGCGTTCTGGACGACCTTCGACCTCTACCACCGACGAAAACATTGAAAAGGCAAAGGAAATCGTGTTCAAAAATCCTCATGTGAGTGTTAGAGAGATAGCACGAGAGCTAGGCATCGGTCGTGAGATGGCTCGTTTGATTTTGGTGGACAATTTGTGTATGCGACGTGTCAACGCCCGGCTTGTTCCGATTCACCTCAATTTGTTCAACATTATCAACGATTTTAAGGCCAAACATTCAATAAATACCATCGAACAGCCACCGTATTCACCTGATCTTGCACCGTGTGACTTTTTCCTGTTTCCCAACCTCAAATTACCACTCAGAGGAACGCGTTTTGAATCCATAGAAGACGTAAAACAGAATTCGCAGAGGGAACTCAAAGCCATACCGGAAAGCGCCTATAAAAAATGTTTTGATGATTGGAAGAAACGTTGGCATTTGTGTATCGCTTCTAATGGAGCATATTTTGAAGGAGATAAAATAAATATTGATGAAGATTAAGAATTTTGCGTTTTATTTAAAATTTCCGGAAACCTTTCGGTCACAATGTATTTCAAGTGAAAATAAAATTCCTGACTTCTTCGTTCAAGTCTGACAATTCTAATCAACCTTACTTGTCATCTAGTTTCAATAACACACCTTATGGGTTTTATGAAGTCGCCTGTACACAGTTCTGATAATTATACAAATCTAAAGTCTCCTAAGGTATTACCGCTATATTCTGCAAGACTCAAACAGTGATATAATAAATGGTTGTATTATAAAATTTTGTATAGAAACCTCTACTCAGTAAACTCAGTCCAGGTTTGTTGCATCTACCAGTTATTCTTTGCCTTTCTCATTATTTTTTTGTCTAATATATTATCTACTTTATTAAAAACAACACTCTTATAAGATACATTCACCTTAGAGATGATAATAACAAAAATCAAATCAAAACTTAATACGTACGATTTCTTTGCAGATATCACTGCCATCGAATAAGTGATTATATTCAAATAACAGAGCCCTGGTTTCATTCCGCTTGTTTATTATGTCGGAACAGCAGTCATAAAATATAAGAACTTCTGTAATTCTCACAATCAAAGTTATCGACAAAAATAACGCAACCACAAGTTTTTTCGAAGTGCTCGGAAGAAAAATAAATGTCACATAAAACAATGTAATATTTATAGAAAATATCGTAATAATATTAAGGATTATTTGGAATTGATAAAGCTCATTCAGGTTTAGTGTAAGGTTTGCATATTCTTGGTGTGTTTTAAGAAGTAAATAAAGTTCTTCTATAGAATCCATTTCTGACTGGAATTTGGTTTTAGTTTCATTACACAATTGTAATCTATGATGATCTAAAAGTATTCCTAATAAGCTTTCCACAGCTTGATGAAATTTATAAAACAACAAACTTCCTGTAAGCCTTATGTTTGTTCGAATATAATGATAACTTTGTTTATTTTCGAAATCCGTGTTATTTAAAATATCAGAGAACTGAAGATTTTTTTTCATATCTATTGCTAGTAAGACATTCTCTATTCTCTCATTCAACATTTGATAACGTAATCTTATTGTTAGTAACATGAAATGATAACGAAGTAGAAGTAATTGCCAGAATTGTATTACAGTAATAAGATATAAAATAATGCATATATCCATAAGTTCCATTTTATTGCTTTTATAAAAAATCGTATAGTACATGCATGGTACCAAAGTTTGCCAATAAAATAGTAGGTATTTTATAATAACTTGTGGATCAGTCACTAAACATTGAGCATCGGCTACACGATCGAAGCATTTCTTATCCAATTGTTGTAATTTCTTTACAATTTCGAAAAACTTGCTTTCGCTGCGATATCGTATTGTCAGAGCAGAAATAGCTATTAATACATTCATAACGACATTTAGCTTAAAAACAATTTGTAAGAGTAATTTATTGATATAGATATTCGCGTTTTTATAATTGATGTAATTCAGGAACGGAGTTAAAAGTGCGAAAAACAGATTCAAGGAGTTGCTATAATAGATTAACAAACGCGATTGTACAAACTCCTTTTTTATGCTACTGTAATAGTATGAACTGTTCCCGATAATCAGCGCATAATAGTAGCAACTTTTTACTAGAAATTTTCTTATAAAAAACATAATTCACAGAAAACAAATTTTTTTAATTCCGATGAAAGTCTATTTCGAACACTGCTAAATGTGTGACTATTGTATTATTAATATCCATAATGAATTTATTGATATAATTTTTATACATTTTGTGATTACTGGCACATAGCTACTTATTTATTAACCATATCTTTTTTGCGCCATTAATCATTTAAGATTTACACAGATAAATATTGGTAACAATCCAACTCGAAGTTAGATGGAGTGCACTGAGGTCATAAGAGGTGGACCCATTGGGATAAGCGTTTTAATAAAATTATAATGCAAATAAAGTAATTGTATCAAACAATATCTTTACACCTTAGGACAAAATATTATGAGTACATATATTATAAATAA
This sequence comes from Teleopsis dalmanni, assembly GCF_002237135.1. Lineage (NCBI taxonomy): Eukaryota > Metazoa > Arthropoda > Insecta > Diptera > Diopsidae > Teleopsis > Teleopsis dalmanni. The sequence continues at coordinate 76,837,709 of NC_051847.1, read as the reverse complement.
ATATATTAAGTGATGTAAAAAAATTCCGCCGTTTTTTGGTACATTTTTGAAGAAAAATTATTTTTATTAGAATCAAATTAATGAATTTCATAAATAATTATTTACCACCTCTTACGATAAGAAAATATCTCATCGGTGTAGAACTTTTGTGGCCAATACGTAAGCATCAAGGGAGTTTTGCAGAGATCAAAACAAATAGTTATCAAATGGTTCAAGATCCGAGGTATACGATGTATGCGTGAAAATTTCCATACCAAGTTCCGAAAATTTTGTTTGAGTCATCAAAAATGTGAATCAGTTTTTTTTCTGTAGGCCAAATCCATTCGCTTTTACAATTTTCAAGGTCTCGAGTTTGTGCTATAGTGGACCGAATTAACCATTGCACCAGGCTGGAGTAACTTGTAATAGATAATACATTTTTAATTCCTTATTATTATGAAAATAATTTCTGCACAAACAAAAATATAATGAATACTTAATACTATATTCTTTATAAGAATCTGAGGAGTTCAATTATTATTATAAATAAATGTTATATAATGTTAAATTTTAATCAGAAAAATATAAAAATATGCTTAAATTAAATTAATAATAGACAATGGTTAACTGTTACTAAAATAAATTGATTTGAAAATATTTTAACTAATATTAAAAAATAACAAAATTCGATTTCGTCGCCCTTATCAAAATTACCAAACCACTTCTTTTGAGCATGGAAATCATAAAATACAGGATTTTTATCTATGTATATCTATCTCTCTATATCTTTGGCAACCAAATACTACATTCAAACCTTCACTGAAATAAGGAAATTGGCTAAATTTCATCAGAAAGAAATTGGACAGCACTTAAATGAAGAAATAAAAAATTGCTTGATATAAGTGATATAAGAAGAAGACTATAGTACAACGCACATAACTTTTTATACTCTGCAAACTCAAACTCAACAATATTGAATATATATCTTATTTAGTTTTTCTTTCTTAATTAGTCGCTTTAGTAGGGCACAATCTACATTATTACACATTTACTTTTTTAAAAGAAACTTATTTATCATACATATAATACAATAAATCGAGACTAAAGACTTACAAAATACAATAAACGAAATAATTGTTAAACAGCACAATAATGCTGATTTACAGCACTTTGAATATATTTCCAATATATATAATAACAATTATACTATTTAGTAGTGTATTATTAATATATTTTTATTTCCATTATAACATTTGCAGATTTTTGTAACTTTAACTTGTTATCAATTAAATTGATAAAAAAATTGATTGAGCAAAAAGTTCGTACATATATACACGATTGCCACTTATGGTACTTTAGTACCAAAATTGGTACCTTTTTTTTCGTTTGGTACTCATGTTCAAAAGATGGTACATTTTTGACGACCCAACTTTATTGTGGATATTTCCAATTTTTTTTTTTTTATAATTGCAACTTTGCACTATTTTATATTTTTTTTTTTTATAACACTATGAAAAACACAGAACGAAAAAATAAAAAGGACAATTGTAAAAATTGTCGTTTCTTTTATTTACGAGGAACAAAAAAATTTGTTTGAGCATTGATATAAATATTATTATAATTCTCAATTGCTTTAAAAAAATTGCATTATAAATAAACTCGTTGCTGTAAACTTAAGCGTCTTGAAATATTAGTTTAATATAAATATTGTACATTAGTATAGATTAATTGTTACGTTGGTTCATGATGGTTCATTAGATAGAATATACAGTATAGTTTTGAACATGTTAGGAATTTGTATGTAATATCCCGTTTCATTTATAAGGTGTGAAAATTATTTATATATTTTTCAAAAAGAGTTTTAGTTCACATTTAACTAAAACAAAAAATAGAAATATGTTATAAAATTTAAAAAAATTTTTCTTTTTATAGTATTATTCATATGACATAGCTACGAATTATTTATGGAGTCAAAAGTAATCATGTTACTTTATTTGAAGGATTTAACCTTCAGGGAATTACTTTATATAAAAAAGGTTTTAAATAGCAATGATAATATGAAATATGAAGAGTATTAAAGCGACAGGAAAGTTAAATCTTTGTTAATTTCAAACAAAAACTTCAGTAAATAAAATATTTTTCACGTCCATAGGAGCTGCAGAATAAATCCAAAATATTCTGCAACTCATTCGAAACTTCTTAAAAATATAGATATTAATTAAAAGTTGTAGCCACGGTTGCCACTTATGGTACTTTAGTATAAAAATTGGTACTTTTTTTTTCGTTTGGTACTCATGTTCAAAAAATGGTACATTTTTGACGACTCAACTTTATTGTGGATATTTCCAATTAATTTTTTTTTATAAATGCAACTTTGCACTATTTCATATTTTGTTCATTTATAACACTATGAAAAACACAGAACAAAAAAATTAAAAGGTCCAAAAAAATTTTGGACCTTTTTTTTACAGAAATGGTACCTTTTTAAACCAATTTTGGTACAGAAAAAAATTTTCAAGTGCAGCTCCTATGGAAAAAATGGTACATTTTTGACGACTCAACTTTATTGTGGATATTTCCAATTAATTTTTTTTTATAAATGCAACTTTGCACTATTTCATATTTTGTTCATTTATAACACTATGAAAAACACAGAACAAAAAAATTAAAAGGTCCAAAAAAATTTTGGACCTTTTTTTTACAGAAATGGTACCTTTTTAAACCAATTTTGGTACAGAAAAAAATTTTCAAGTGCAGCTCCTATGGACGTGAAAAATATTTTATTTACTGAAGTTTTTGTTTAAAATTAACAAAGATTTAACTTTCCTGTCGCTTTAATACTCTTCATATTTCATATTATCATTGCTATTTAAAATCTTTTTTATATAAACTAATTCCCTGAAGGTTAAATCCTTCAAATAAAGTAACATGATTACTTTTGACTCCATAAATAATTCGTAGCTATGTCATATGAATAATACTATAAAAAGAAAAATTTTTTTAAATTTTATAACATATTTCTATTTTTTGTTTTAGTTAAATGTGAACTAAAACTCTTTTTGAAAAATATATAAATAATTTTCACACCTTATAAATGAAACGGGATATTACATACAAATTCCTAACATGTTCAAAACTATACTGTATATTCTATCTAATGAACCATCATGAACCAACGTAACAATTAATCTATACTAATGTACAATATTTATATTAAACTAATATTTCAAGACGCTTAAGTTTACAGCAACGAGTTTATTTATAATGCAATTTTTTTAAAGCAATTGAGAATTATAATGACATTTATATCAATGCTCAAACAAATTTTTTTGTTCCTCGTAAATAAAAGAAATAACAATTTTTACAATCAAATCATAAATATATATATACTATATACTTTTAATATATAGTCTCCTACTGTCTACTAGTTGAAATCAGACTGTTCCTAATATATTCTTCTCTTATATCTAATAAACCAGTATAGATCAATGCAATAGTTTATATCAATCAACAGCATTGATATAGATATTGATATTGACATTTTTCTATCAAATTTCAATATATTTTTAAGTTGTTTTGCATAAAGTCAAGCTATAGCTTTTTGAGTTGCTCTAGTAGACGCGGACCTTTATTAGGTACGATTCAGACAATATGTCTTGATGTGTTTAATGTATATGAAATATAAAATATTGATTTTATGCCTAATTTATTTTTTTGACAAAACTTTTTGGATTTTTGAAAAATTTTTTTTTGTTGGATTCTTTCCCAAGTATTTCAAACAAAGCAAACAGTTTTTAAAAATATTTTAAAAATGATTTATATTTATCACTGATTACTTGCCATTTAATTTGCAAAAATTAAAAACTTTTTAAATGCTATTTTTCATTTCCACATTACAACAATTCAAAATCTTATTTATTTATTTCATTTTTTTGAGACTTGAACCCAATAAAACCACCTCTTAGGAATGAGTATAGAAGATTGTGGCGGCATGCAGCGGATACAACCCCATTCCAGTAATCAAGGAGAAGAGATTGGGGTGAGAAGCTTAATATTTAGGCGAAACTAAATTCATCTAAGCCAGAAAGCATGGCAGTAAATTAGGGAGATTATTCGACAGAAAAGAGGATGGATGTTTACAGGTGGGGTTATAATTTTTATGTCCATACTAACATTTTTTATCGAAACTTTTCTATTTTGATAGCTCTTTTTTTTTGGTTAGGTAGTACTATCACTGACATGTTTATACAATATCATGTCCATACCATGTCAATATTTGTGCCATCGTTCCATTTATATACTATGAACAACAAAAAGTTAATTCATTCAATTTGTAATAGACAAACAAATTGCATTAAATTTTGTTTGCGAAATCAAATCTCTGCAATAGAAAAATTGAGAATGATACAGATGATCTTCGGTGACCAGGGTATGTCACAAAAACTTATTTATAACTAGCAAGTCGATATGGTATAAATTATTTAAAGAAAACAGAGAAAGCGCAGAACACAAAATTTGTAATCAATATCAACTACTGAACAATCTTTCAAAAAAATCAAATATTTGGTATTCAAAAATCGTCTATTGACAATTATAATCCCGCTGAATCAATCAAAACCATTTTGAAAGATATTTTGCAACTTAAGAGAGTAAAATTTCATGCGATGTCAGGAATAAAAATCTTTTGAAAAAACAGTATTGCGTTGAAGTTGGTTAAACAGTGCTAGTTTGTTCAGTCAAACTGATCAGTAACTATCAGGATAAGATGAAATGTGTGGTAACTGAAGATATACCTAGCTTGGAAGTATGCATACAGCACGGAAACAACTGATCAATCAAACGATAAAACTTGCAAAAAGTGAACCAAGAACGAAAAGTTTGCGCTAAAGTCGTTCAAAAACCAACGTCACTTCAACATATTCTTCCAATTATAATTGTATAGATACACTTTGACGATTTTAGAGTATTCGTACACAAGTATTCCAAAGAAGATAATACAACTGCAAAATACAACAAAAAATATAAGTAACAATTTTATATACCCCGTAAGAATTTTTTTTTCAATACTTACTATCTTTTTTATATATTAATAATTAATTAAATTCAAAATCATTCCCTATTATTAATTTAATAAGTATTTATCAGCTTAATAAACACGGCATCCAAATTAATCCTGGCTCTTTTGACAACAGTTATATGCAACTTATTAGAATATAATTTAATCATATCTATACGCACTTTCATTCTATTATTATTGAAGTGTTCAGTATTAGTGCATGATATATATATGCATATATATATATATTAACATTATTTAGAACAACATTTTCTGTTCTCAATAATTGTTTTTAATTGTGAATTATGCTAAAATTATCACACTTTCATATTATACCAGCATATCAGATGCATTTAAATGCATTCATTTTCCGTAGTTGCATTTCATTATTGCTTTTATCATCAACGCGTTGTGTTAATTACGACTTAATTACATTTGAGAGCAGTATAATTATAATAATATTGTCTTCATTAAAATAAAATTGGGAACTATGCGTTACGTGTTAGAGAACATGAGTGCTCAATAAAATTTTTTCGAAAAAAAACATCAGGACTCCAGTCAAAGGTATACAATATCAAATTGTACATATTTATATATGGATATAAAAATATATAGTAATAAAAATATTTACATATCATACTAGATAATTATTTCAATTTATTTATAATAAATATTTAATAAATTAAAATTAATTCCACATATCCACATATCGAACAAGTAATTTCAATGTACAATATATAAAAACATAATTACTCTCATAGAAATTGCCTTAAAAATGCCTATGTAGGTATATTATATTCACATATACTAAAGTAAATAGATACATGTACATATATCACGCTATATTGTCATTAAAGTAATTTAAAAAATGTCATTACTTTTTGGACAGACCAATTTTTAGTTTCTTTATCAGTACAAATTACCAGAATTATTGTTAGCCCTTACACCTAATAAGGGTCAATACATTTTATCGAAAATTATTTACATGTGTATTCCGAAATTATTGGGAATTACACGCATTTTTCTATTTGTTTAGTTAATTATCATTTAGGTATTATCGATTTTATTCGTCCTCTGCAAGCAAAGGACTATAGGGAATAGTATTAGTAGAAGTTTGAAACTAACGCACACACTGCGTGACGAATAATATATAATTAGTCCCGTAGCCAAAAAATTTACTTCAATTAGGGTTTACAGGTTAAAGGCCAAAAAACTTTAAATTAATCTCCCAGATTTTTTTTCAATAAAACATCGATCACTTTATTTGGATGAACTGCAATATGCAACCAATCGAAATTGTTACAAGCGTTCTTAGTATATCATAGTTATTAACATTTCCTCGTAGAATTCTTATCCTTTATCATAGCAGATAATGATCTAAAAAGGTTAGCTGTTGTGATTATTAGGATAACCAAAACACCGATACCGAAAAATAAGTTCTATAACTATACTTACTTCCAAAATTTTAAAATCTCAATATATGCATTAATCTTCCACAAAGTAATTTATATTTGATTTTTTACTGCAGGCATATTAACATCCACATATTCATGAACACCTATTCAATTTGAAAGGGGGCTTCAGCCAGTTAAGATGATCCACTGAGTACTGAGTGACACATAAATATTTTTACGAAATAATTCGAAAGAAATACTATTACTTCGTATTATCTTTGATAAGACAGGTTCAGTACATCATACCTTTCAAGTCTTTGAGCTTCCTTAGATCTATCTAGTAATCATATTATAGTAATTTTTGTATACTTACTTAACTTTTTAAGTTATTTTTAACTAAACGCATTGATCTATTCCTTAATGTATGTGCATTTTTCGCTATACATTAAAAAATAGACGCTAGTTTTAAGGCGTTAGAAATTCTTCTTAGAGCTATAAACCTGAAGCCCCTTCAAAATAATGTGAAGTAAAGTAATCATGTCCCCATTAAAATTATGTGTATTTTATTTAACTTCGAAAATAAAATATTTAATTCTAATTGAAATACAAGTAAGTGAAGGATACTAATCCTATAGCAAAGCCTACTTTAACTTTTTTATTTTTTCAATTTATGTGTAAATAAAATCGTTTGATGTATATATTAATGGAATAACTTACGCAGTTTTTTAAACCTCACAGTAATTTGTCTCATTGTAATTACACTCCATGTGTTTAATGTATCTCACCCAGAATCTCTCCAAGCAAGTCAGCTTCGCCTATGACTGCTTCGTCTTCATGCAATCGTCAAACCCCTGTCGCTTCGCTAACGAATTGAATGCTCACCTTTGGACCCTCATTGATAACTACACTAGGTGAAAGATTACACCCAATCCCAAATCTCCGCCATAGCTACCAAAGGTTTTAAACTAATAACAACACACTAATTGAACTTGAATTGGGGAATACCCCTATTCAGCTTGTCGATAAGCTGAAGTATTTTAGCGTTTTGCTAGTTCATACGCTACGTTGGCTATGCTAACCCCCAGTGTTCAGGCATGCGGAACTAAAAAATCGTCTATGCTTACTTGCTTAGATAACCCTATTCCATTAGGTATTAAGCCTCTTGCTCACCACTCACTAATTACTGGAATGAAGTTTCCACATTGCTGCGGTAATCTTCTCCATTCATTCCTAAGTGGTGATTTTAGTGGTTTCAAGTCTCACAATGTCTTTTATGTGTCCATAAACATTGAACACGCAGTGTATCTGTTTTATCTTATCATTTCTGTTTCCAATAAATGTATGTTTCCAATAAAAAAATTTACTGTTGCTGTGTTCTAAATTATAGTTTTTGAAGAATGCAAGTAATAATAAATAATAAATCAAATTATAGTTAAATACTAAATGAAACAATATTTATATGTCAACTGATTTACTCCCTAGTGTTTTAAATATATTCCCACTTCATTTTGTAATACTTATATAACTTGGAAATTTCTAGTTTCTGTAAATTTATTTACATAAGAAATTTTTAATCAGCTTTTATAGGAAATAGGATTAAACAAATCTAAAACTCTATATATGAACCAAACTATTTAACAGAAAAATTAGAAATATTCTACTTTATTGATTTGTAAATTCCAATACGTAGCGTTAACATGGATTAAATGCAATTTCGAAGAATAGACGCTCACAAGGACATCTTAGGTTCTGAATAATAATTAATTAAATTTAGTGTGAAATCGTGAAGTTGGAAAATTATGCACCAGTTGGTATCATTTAAAATATATGCACTAATTCCATTAATATTTAATCTTTTTTTGCTACATTTCTAAATTTATTTTTATTTAATTTACTCCAATAAAAATACTGAACAGTCTCAAAAAACGAGACGATTTAAGCTATGTTTTGATTTTTAATTAAATTTCAATACTATTCTCTGTATATTAAAAATTATTTTTATTTTTATTTTTATTTATTATTTATATTATTTTCAATTATTCTATAGCTGGTTCATGATTTTGTTAATAACGCTTTCACAGCAAAGTAACAAAAACTCCAGAAAAATGTGCGAACATAAAAGTCAAGTACGGCTTTGGGTCAGTTGGTTAAGAAGCGCTGACTCTGAGCTTCAAATTTGGCAGGTAGCGAGTTCGATTCCTGGTACTTGCAGTTTCAAAAAATTATTTACGAATAATTAAATGCAAGAACTATTTCCAAGACCACTGATGATGGGTATTTGGTAATACTCGAAAAGTCATGTACCGCTTTAGGTCAGTTGGTTAAGGAGCACTGACTCTGAGCTTCAAATTTAGTAGAACACGAGTTCGATTCCTGGTACTTGCAGTTTAAAAAAATTATTTACGAATATTTAAATACAAAATTTATTTCCAAGACCACTGATGATGAGTATTTGGCAATATTCGAAACAGTTGTATGGTCAGCCAAAAATTCAATTAATCAAAATAATATAATATGAATTTTTGTTGTTGTAGTTCACTACTGTTCGAAAAACGTTTTTATAAAATATACTAGTTTCTATTAAATATAATAGTCACTTCTGCCTGAAAAAAATTTTACGTTAAATTACAAGTAGTATAATATTTTATATAATATAATTATAATGTGACATATGGTTCACAACATTATTTATTTACTCTCATACGAAATATATAGTTCTGGGTTCATCCAGAACGTAATAAAGACTTACAACGTCCGCAACCTCTTGAATATATAATAATAAATAAAATCTGACGCGCAGTTTCATTGATTTTATATATAATATATAATGTTTTATATAATATAATTATAACTTCTTGCCTTACCATGATACCCTCTGTCTGCATGAATCCTTATAATGAAAATATAAGCACTTTTATTTATATGTGTATAATTATATATTTTGCATACACAAAATATGTAAATTTAAACGTAAATGTAGTTTTAATGAAATTTTTCTTTAAACTTAAAGCATTCAAATTATTATACCAGTAAAATCTCTTCAACATCATTTAAAATGCAATTGCACACAGCATTTTTAATTAACTTCTGTCAATTTACTTGAATCTCCTGTCGCTCCCATAGTTTTCAGTTCAAGTTCATAAATTTCTTAGTACACTGCCTGAAGAAATATTAAACCTTATTTTATTTTAATTTTTTTTACTGTAATTTAACTTTTACAACATTAACATGCACATGAATTAAACTTCCACAATTCTTGAAACGGATATATAAAAACTTAAGTTTCGTTGGAGGTCTCACTTGATTTTTATAGCTTCCTTGATTACAATTTTAATGGTGACATACGTGCTTTATGGAGTTTATTTAAACTTTCCAACAACATAGGTGGAAAAGTTTCCTTTTATTATTAATACAGTTTAAGTGTTGGTATTGAAGGTTTGAGTTAAATGATGAACACACACATACTTTTAAAATTTTATATTAACAGCATTAAAAAAAATTAATTATAACATGAATTATAAAAATAAATTGTTTAAAAGTAAAAATAAATTTACAAATAGGTTAAAAAAACTCAAAGCTGTGACAGTTATGTCGTCTGCTTTATTCTATATACTGTATTCCCTATACTCTCTATATATATAGACTGATATTTTTTTAATAGGTTAGATTAGGTTATACCGGCGATCTCTATGGGATCCAATTATGCCTATTGGCCCATTTTGTCACCATATATAGAGGAAACTCTAGTTTTCAACCCACCCAGAACCTTTAGCGAAGCTTAGAGTGCTATTTAGTGGGAGGTCTTATAATTAATCAAGATCCTCAAGAAAGGGGCCTTCTAAAGTGTTGAGTCGCCACTGTACATAAGCTGGGCAAAGACAGATGAGAGATACTTTTATCGTCTGCCTCTCAGTAGCGACAGATATGATCTTCTAGCATGGTTCCCTAGATTGATATTTGTATGGAGCTTCTCAATGTAAATATTCAATTTCCTTTCTGTGGAAAGTGGCCACATTATATGCAGATACCTGCATATCGTTGAGTATTCACATCTTTTATGAAAATGGCTTTTCAATAGATACCGTAAAAATTTCCATTTGGAATTATTAAAAACTTCTAATCCATCTTTATGGTTAGGTTAGGTGAAGTGGAGAAAGGCACGAGTGCTCCTCAATTAGTCAAAAATGCGTTTTGATTCCACAATTTCTCATAATGGTCGGTAAGATAATGGTTGTGCTAAAACCAACCGGAAGCATTGATAAATGGAAGAATCTAGTCAACGTTAATGCTGAAAATATTACCTGGTAAGCGTATATAAGCCTGGTTCTAGACAAGCCTGGACATAAACACAACAAGTGTTCTGGTGTCGTTTCTACGAACGCCGGTAGACAAGTACTACAGGAGATGCTTCAGGGTACACCAAGAGTTGCTCCATGCCGTCGTATAGTACAGCGCCGTGTTAGAACAGATATTAACCTAAATACTTATGATTTGCTTTTGGGTACCAAATCAGAGATTCTACACTTTGAGTAAAATGGCCAAGTAGCGCTTGACCTAGCTGCAAATAAATTTGTTATTGAACTTTTACAGCAAAATAACAAAACTCCAGTGAAATGTGCGAACATGAAAGTCAAGTACGGCTTTGGGTCAGTTGGCTAATGAATGCTAACACTAAGCTACAAGCTTAGCAAGGTACCAGTCCAAACCTTGATACTTGCAGTCTCAAAATAAATTATTTACGAATAGTGAAATAAAAAAAATAATATTAAGACCTCTCATGATGGGCATTTGGCAATACTAGAAACATCTGTAAGGTCAGGTAAAAATTTAATACATTAAAATAATTAAAAATTGTTGTTGTTGCTATGTGAAACCTCTTCAAAAATGAAAAAGTAAAAGATATTATTAATAATAAGCAACACGTTTTCTGTATGTCAAAAACACGCACAACAAATGGATAGGAGACCCATTTTTAATATTTACCAAAAGTAAGCCTATTTCTTTCTGACACACAACAAATAGATAGGAGATCCATTTTTAATATTTACCAAAAGTGAGCCTATTTCTTTCTGACACACAACAAATGGATAGGACATCCATTTTTAATATTTACCAAAAGTAGACATATTTCTTTCTGACACACAACAAATGGATAGGAAATCCATTTTTAATATTTACCAAAAGTAAACCTATTTCTTTCTGACTCACAACAAATGGATAGGAGATTCATTTTTAATATTTAACGTAAGTAAGCCTATTTCTTTAGTTGACTTTAATACTGTTTAATTAAGACAGCTTATAGGATAGTACATTGTAATATCCTCATAGCATTTATTTAAAAAAAAAAAATTTAAAAAAATTGCTTTTTTAATTGAATTGGTTTAATTTGTTCTTTTAAATATAAATACCATTTCTGACCATTACTGTTAATTGCAAATAAACATTTCATATTCATAACCACAATAAAAATTTAATTCTTTCATCAACTTTTTAATCAAGTATATAGTATATATAAAAAGTTCACAAATAATTTTTGAACCTTTCCCATCTTCGTTTGAGATTGACAGTGTCAATGGTACGTTAAATTGTAAATTTGAGTAACTTTCACACTTAATTGAAACGGAGTATGTGGGCGGAATATGAAGCAGAGTACAAACAAATACCGCATACCTTTAATGTGCTAAGCCACACTTACATCCTGATTCAATAAATCAATTGAAGCCATTGATGACAATGAACATTTTTCCCATAAAAGCCAATAAAGCGAAAATAAGGAAAAAGTGAAATCTGATGGAAAACTCGGCTGTATGGAACTTTCGCCGAGATGCGAAGCCATGCCTAGTACGCCCACAGCGTAAAAAATCAATTACCGGAAAATGCAATATTATGATCCACAAGCGTAAATATATAACAAATGACTTCAGCAAATAACCAAAACGCAAAATAAATATTGGCAAATTGTATGTGTCCATGTCCAGAATTGGAAAGTTGACATGTTTTCTCTTTTAATTCATTTTTATTTATAGTGTATTTTTTATTCCTTGGTCTTTGTGGAAGGTTATTTATGTTTACGGGCACTTGTCTGTATCTCAGGTGAGTGATACAATCACTCTAAGTCAATATTATAAATAAATTCGTAGTCGTAAAAATGTTTTGATATCAATTCTTGAAGGAAAATACATCATTCACTGTAATATTTCAAAATGTTATCGGATTTTTATTTGAATTGGTTTTATTTTTTTGGAGAAATCACCTGTGAGTAGACAGAGAATGCAAAAAGTTGCTATGGAATTACAAATTTCTTCATAGTAACACACACAGAAATTCTCTAATCTGCGATACAATCACATGAATAACATGAAAATATAAAATTAAGTAACATGAAATTTGTTTTAGGCAAAACTTTCTTATTTAAATGGGATTTGAATGAAGCACTTTAATTTAATTTGAAGGAAAAACTCTTAAATTACATATATTACTTTTACAGTCTTGAAAGTTACAACTTATTAATACAGTAGATAATATAGATTGCTATATACTACATATTATCCTTTCTAATAAGTAAATGAAAATATGTCACGAAGTAGGTTAGGAAAACAGATTGTACCACTTAGTATCAAATAAATCGATTATTTTGAGCTTGAGTTGGATTGATAATCAAACTTTTTCTTTGCTTGACCTGGGCATACAATACTTGGAAATAGTTAGTTGCTTCTGGCAATTTTTTTTTGTGTCAAATATTATAATAAACTCATCAATGATGACTATCTTACTGAGAATAATAATTCGCACTAAACGTTATTGTAAAGTATTTGGAAGGCTGCCAAAGTTTTACAAAGCCTTGCTACCTACAACCAAGTGATCTTACACTGATTACATCTAATCAGTCGGACGAATTAATTATGGAAGCTGATTCAGGATAACTCTTTGAGCGTTAGCAAAAATCACCTAAAAAGTCCAACTAAACTAAACTTCACCACTAAAGCCAACTACAATTGATTTAAGGAGACCAACTAAAACTACAAAGCCAACTACAATTGGTGTAAAGAGAAAGGATCCCGCTATACCAAACTATTTATTCCAAAAGTTTTACTTCAAATGAATAGGTTAGGTTACGTTACGTTATGCTGGAAGGCCGAAAGAGCCAACGGTAGACCGTTAGGTCCATTGTGATATCAGATCAGAGTCATATTTTTAGCAGTAGTATGCATCACGCGTATTATTAGCAAATTGTATTAATAGTTCAACAGCAACGTTTGACATGTACTCCAGTCCTGTAAAACTGACAGCCCCCAAGTATTTTTGCCGATTCTCGAGAGAATCTGTCAATAGCACAAGAGAGGCTCAGAATTCCTTTTGCTCGTTGCATTTTCTACAAGTAACCCTGAGAGTTAAGTTTAGTTTCTACGCATATGATGCGACCAAATAATGACCTGCCATTACACTAATTAATGTTCTGCAGTTCCTTCGGCCAAACGATATAACATCTTCAATGTATTTTTTAACGTATCTAAGTACATCTAAGTATCTAAGTATAAATATCTAATGTATTTTTTTAACGTAGGTCTAAGTAGTACGCTTGTTTGGTCGTATGAGAATCTTGCGTCAGTTTTAGCAATAGCATCAACTGTTCCATTTTCTTATATGCCTTTATGACAAGGAATTCAGTACATACATACATAATCTGTGGTTGCAGGCCAGTAACCACAGATTTTATTGCTTTAAAAGCTGCTTGGTTATCCACAAGGAAATTTATACAATAGTTTGTCGTTTCGTCCACACACACGAGCTCTGCTGCTTTTTTAACAGCAAACACTTCTGCTTGGAACACGCTACAGTAATCGGAAAGTTTATACACCATCCTCATGCACAATTCCGCACAATAGACAATAATCTGAATAGTACGGATTAAAAAAAAGCGACGAATGAGGATGACGCTTACTCCAACTTAACGATAAGAAACGTTTACTCCAAGGTAAATGGCAAACAGAGCAAATTTTAATAGTTTAACAATACACGCAATGTCGGGAACTTTGAATGTCCAAGCCCGTATGTGTGTAGCAATAAATTTATAAAAAATATATTATATTATAGTACCGGCACGAGAAAATAGTTGCCCTGTTTACAATGAATAATATTTGATACCAATTAGCTACTAAGAAATAGTATATTAATTCAATAGGAGCTCGTTGACTTAATGTTAAATTATTTAAATACGAAATAAATTACTGGAATATTTTATTTCAACACTATTAAAGGTGACCATCGCTCTAAAGAGTAATTTCAGGATTTGAAGAGAGATAAGAATTAATTATTTTTTGTGTTTTTATAAAAAATATAAAGATTTCTTTATACTATATGTATAAGGAAATCTAAATAGTTTGTGTTTACTATAATAATTTTCACTATATTAAATAATATTTGTTAAGGATGTAATTACCTATCAGCAGCCTGATTAAAAAAGTAATTGGTTTATGACATGAAAACCTTTAACTTTTACATTTTATGATTTTTTATTAACAAAATGTAATTATTTTTTTATAGTCAACATGAACATAATTAAAATTTTTAAATAATTTTTTCAGACGTTTACTTTGAAAAAATTTACCTTAAACACAAAAAAAAAATAAGTATTTTTTGCTAACCACAAGTAACTTGTGTTACTCATACGTCATGTCTCACCAGTAATTACACGCATTTAATTACTTAGATTGCTTCTGGCAATTTTCACCTTTTAAATAACATCTCCGTAAACAAAGTGTACAAAGTTAATTAATTTTAAATTTTTTCATAAAGTAATGTTTAGAAAGGAAAAATGAAAGGAATACCTACTTTGCTTTAATGTAGTTGACAAGATAAACAGCACAAAACGCCGTTGGCAAGATTAACAGAATATACTAGAGGCAATTAACTTCAAAACCAATGAGTCAATCCTTACGCAGAAATAGATAAACAAAATAAATTATTTAATATATATAAATAATTATGTGAAAAATTTTATTTAAAATTAAGAATAATAAGTGCTTATAAATATTTGCCATATTCATATATAACATTATATATTATCACAAGGAAATATTATTCCTTTTATGGAAGACACATATCCTGAGAAAATATCCTGCTCTTAAACAATAAAAGAATTGGAATTTTCCACAAATTCTAATTCACGATTTCAATTCCGAAAAGATTAATTCTTATTAACGCAACCGAAATGAAAAAATATAAATAGGGAAAAATACAATAGACCATTAATGAACGCAGTGTCATGAACAGGTACTGATGATCACAATAATACTCAAATATTATTTCTAATTCAAATCTAAGAATATGACAACTATTTGATGTAATTTACCATAGTTTCCCAGCCATCTATATTATTATCTAATATTATTTATGTAGGTCACTCTTTTACAAATCGAACACCTTTTTGATATCATCATCTCCGATGTGGCAAAAAATGATCCCATCACCACCGATTTCGCTGAAATTTTTTTTACGGGTTCCTTTTATAAAATAAAAAGACCCATATTTCAGGAAAAATTTAAAATTTTTTTGCTGGAAGATATGGACTCATGAGGTTTTGAAAATTAGTATTGTAAACACATTTTTAAACGTTCATATTTGAGACTCCATAAATAATAAAAACTTACCATTTATTGCATTTCAAATAAAATGAATTCAACTTTTAAGAAATAGTTTAAACAATTAAGATTGTTCACAGTACTAATATTAACCTTTTATTTAAAAAAAAAAATATTTCCAAATGTATCCCAAGAACTTTCATTTTTTATATATTATTTAGATTCAGTATAAAATTGTCTTCTTATTTTGTCTTAGAATTGTCTTATTTTATGAACTTATTTGAGAGTGCATAAGAGATTTATTTTATCAGTTCTTATTTAAGAGCTCATAAAAAATTTCAGCCAAATCTTTTTTTGCCAAAATCCATTAAATGTGTAAAAGATTGATCTATATGCGGGAATTTTTGTTGCAAAGCGCTTAATATTCAATAGGTGATTTCTTGTTCCTAGGAACAAAAATTATTGTATGAGTGTGGGATCCATTTTCAATATTTACTGAAATACATAGTGTCAGGAGAATCTCTACAAGTAATCATATTATATCTCCAAAACGCTTAAATCTTATCCCCGTCTTCAGGTCACTTTCTTAAATTGGAAGTCTACGTTTTTTTATCTTAATGGCTTCAAAAATTATGGATACTCGTTTTTCTCAAAATTTTAACACTTTTGATATATAATTGATAATATAATGATATAACGTTCCACTAATTTCATGCGAAACCAATTGATTATACATGCATCCATTGTAGTTTTTCTGTATGATTTAGAATGGATTTAACCGGAATCACCTTTTTCCACAATAAATTTAGGTAGAGCAAGAAATAATTTCTATCCACAAGATAACCGTTTTAGATCAGATTTTTGCAAATTTGTTTACTTTTTCACCTTCTGATAAACAAGAATAAGTGAGAACCCATTGAAGGATTAAGTTGCACATTTTAACATATGATTCGCTCTGGATGAACAAGGTTGACTATACCATCAGGAACCGCTTCTAAACCAGTGAAGAAAGGTCCTGTTGTTGACATAAAGGAGTGTTTTTAAGAGATATGATTTTATGAATAATATAATAGTTTAGTCTTAGAAGTTTTTTGGATTGGAAAAGAAGTCCTTAGTGCCACACACGATCAAATTTATTTAAAAACGTTGCTAAGCTGTATTCTTTTCTCTCAAATGTGATCTATATCATTGAATGTTTTCTTCTAAATCGGAACTAATGATTCGGAATTATTCATTTTGATTCATTTATTTAATATTTGATTTAATTAATGTTTTATATAAAATAAAATAAAAATTACAGTGATTACTAAAATTTTTTGATGGATTACGTATTAGGTATGGATTTAAAAATTCCACCCTTAACCAAATCCCTAAAAATAAGCCCGCCAGTAATGCCCTAAATGAACGTTGCGATGGCAGCAATTATTTCTTGCTTCCATTTTAAAGTCGACTTATCTAATTATAATTCCCGATGCTATCAAGCAAATACCTCTTTGTTTTCTTTTAACCTGGTTACTAATTTGAGTACCTAAACATTAATGGTACGTGTTATAATAAAATTTCAATATTACTTACACTTTTCTACGCACACTTCTAAAATAAAAAAGATAACATTTTTTAAAAAGAATAAACAGAAAAATGAAAATCTTATTTTTTCTTATATTCTTAATGATTGAACTAAAGTATCTGATAAATACGAATGTTCCTGGTAAATACCGGCAGTTATGTTGAAGAAGTAAAGAAGCTTAAGGATTATCTTATTCACACGAGCATTGAAGTGTTTTTCAATGTACGTGACTAACAGGTTACACAAGTGTGCCAACCAATAAATTCAGATGAACTGAACTGCACTCCCATAAAACAGGACGACCCACTCAAACACTTGCCACTTAATGCATCCAATTTATCAATTCCAATCAACTTTTAAATGTAATAGTGCAAATGTTCCTGACGTACGTGTAAAATTGATGTAAAGATTAAAGTATTTTATCAAGAGTGCACTCATGCAATAAAACTATTCTAACTGCATTTTGTAAAAATGTAAAATCAAACAATAAAATATTAAAAATAATAAAATATAAATGCTTTAAAAATCAAATAAACGTTTAGGTATTCTTATGCGTGCTTATATTTTATTTGACTAGAAAATAAAATATTTCTTTAACTTGCATCAGACATAAAAAAAAAAAATATTCAAAGGAAAATATTTTTAGATGAACCATTTCTTCATCATATAAGCTTTGTTAAAAAATAATTTAAAAAATAATTTAAAAAAAAATTAATTAAAATATATTTGACAAATGTGCAAATTTACTTTACCAAGTAAATTTATTAACTTTATTGTTTAAGAGTATCTATTTCTATCTATTTAATTCTGACCAAAGAATCAAGATTCATTTGATTCCTTGGTCAGGAAACAAAAATTGTATCGGAGGAAGATATAGTGTAGAAATTGCTTTCAATATTTACTGAGATAGGAACTCAAAGCATAGGAACTCAAAGTTATGAAAATCTTTAATTAAAAAAAAAACATACGACCACTCTGGAGTACTCTTCTATTGGAATACTTTTATTTAATTTATTTTTCATCGTCCGTAATAATTCGTTTCAATGGTACGATTTCATTGCATTTCTACAGCGTTTCAATGATGATAATTCGGCCAATCAAATTTTTTTGCATTATTTCATGTGATACAGAAGCATCGAAAGTCTTTGCATAGCCTACTCTTTTCAAATTATTCCAAACTGTCATGTGGTTGATGTTCAGAGCCATCACTATCAGCCGACAGCTTACGTTTCTCTCTTGCGCCACCAGTCGGCAAATTTTATTAGCTATTTTAGAGACTGTCCGATCACTGGGAGGAGAATTTTTGACTTCCAAATCTTCAGAATTAAATAGAGAGAACCACAAATTTCATGCAAAGCATTCTTTCCAAATGACGCATAAATTTTTCGCCATATTTTTGGAGCAGTTTTATATTATTTTTAAGAACAAAATATCCCGTACCTTGTTTCTTCAGATATATCACTCGTTTTCAAATCTATATAAATTTTTACACGAACGATGAATCAAAATTTTCCACTCCCAGCAACGGTGAAGGAGCTACGGCGTTTCCTGAGGATGATTAACTTCTACCGACACAACAGCATCTACAAAAAAATGTAGCCTAAAATGTCACATTTCAAACACGTGTCCGATTACCATAAGCGAATTAGTGTTGTCAGATATATAAGTACCAACACCATCTAGTGATATAAAAGGACAGATACTTTTTGTATTATCTAATGTAAACAATACAATGATTACGACTACATTAAAATAGTCTATTTCTATAAAATATACGAATTCTATAACATTGTCTCAATGCCAGTTCGTACACACGATCTCTGATGAATATGAACTACTGACGCAATTTTTGTTATTGTACACCAATATTTCCACAGCAGGTATCGTGTACGGTACTTATATAGTTGTCAATGTACCGCACAATTTTCTTTTATTTTCAATTTCTCCTTCTTTATTATTTTTTTAAATATTTTTAGTATCTACAATCCATTTGACCGAAACCCTCAATGCAACAGTGGACTAACTTTTTTCGCTTGGCTTTCAATTATTAATTAATATTATAATCATCAATTAT
Source organism: Teleopsis dalmanni (assembly GCF_002237135.1). NCBI lineage: Eukaryota > Metazoa > Arthropoda > Insecta > Diptera > Diopsidae > Teleopsis > Teleopsis dalmanni. The sequence goes on along the minus strand of NC_051847.1, from coordinate 76,818,058 downwards.
TTTAGTTATAATAATAACAAACAGAAAACAAACTTACAATTTTACAAATTTATTATAGAGAGATTTCGAATAGTAGTGAATTGTAGGAACAAAATTTTTATTTATTTTTAATGAATTGAAATTTCGAATGATCATACAGCTGTTTCGAGTGTTGCTGAATATCCATCATCAACGCTTTTAGAATTATTTCTTATATTTAATTATTGGTATATAATTTTTGGAAACTGTAAGTACCAAAGGTTGAACTCGTATCCTGTGAAATTTGAATCTCGCTCAAAGTTACTGTTCATTGGCCAAGTAACCCAAAACCGTACTTGACTTGTATGTTCGAACTTAGAGTTATGTTAATTTGCTGTAAAACTTCATTAACAAATTCACTTTCTGTATTATATTAAAATGAAATCTTAAATTATCATGATCAGCCAAAAATTCAATTAATTAAATATAATTAAAAATTTTGTAGTGACAATTCACTATTATTCAAAACCTCTCTATTAAATACAATAGTTTATAATAATGTTAAAATTAAATTTACTATAAATTCATTATTAAACTAATTTTCTGCTATTTTTAACTTATAAGTACATTTGTCCCGGTTAATTTTATAAGCGAATTTTCAAACCTAAACGCGTCTATTAGAAACCGTATTTACTATAGATTTTCTTTGTCTAAACAATGCGAGAATTATTTGTCTAACTATTTTGAGTGAAGCCAATTAGTTTCTTTGTCTGTTCAAAATGTACCTGAACTCTGCACATTGACTTCAACGTCGAACCAAATGGTTTGATATTCAAATCCACGTATGAAACCTCAACTGCGTACACTGCTTTTGTGGGCGTGATTTTACGTGCCGAATTTTCAATAAATTTTAAGTTGCAGTGTTTTGCTCTGATTTTGTGAATGTTTTTGGTATTCACTATATCCTTTATTAGAGTCAGATTTAATTATACCCTTTGATTTTATGCTCCTCCATGTAGCGAATTGTAATTACATTGTTGACACCAATAGAGGATTTAAATGTTAAGGTTAAAAGTAACCAAATTATACACAATTTAATATTGCAATTGATTTTGTTTCCAGGTAAAACCTAGAACGCATATTATAAATGATAAATTAAGTTTTCGAATGAAATTTCAGTTTATTTAATCACAATTACAATTTATTTTTCTTAATGTTATTAAAAAAACTAATAGAAATTCATTAAAGGTAAATTCTATTGAATCGCCGCACAAAGGAGAAATTAAGGTAATCATTATGATATCAATCAATTCTTATTAAAATTAAGTTAATCACAACCTTTGCCCTTTGAAGTGACCTTTCAATTAATTTCTATTAGACTTTATTTAAATTTATTTAAACTCTAAATTAAGAATAGGCCAACAAAAAAATATCACACAATCAACTGCCAGGAAGTAATGCACTTACTCTATTCTGAAAATACTTCTCAATCTAATCATCGTATCACTAAAAATGTCGAAAGTCATGGGTAAAGTTGAAGAAGACCAACATATGAGCAATTACTATAATATCAAGTAACTGAAATACTCATAATAAGCAGCGGAAGAGAGCGAACATACAATGTAAAGTGTCTGATTGTATTTAACTTGTTAAAAGTCAGCGCGATCCCTATCACTGTTCTATTCCAGTTGACACACAGCATCCACATATCCAATTCTGGATAGCTACAATCATGCTTGCGTAGTGAATTGATGTATGCAGCGAAATCCTCCTCATGGACATATAAGTTAATGCGTCAGGCTTGGAACCCACCATGTAAAACCAAAACTCCAACGCCCAGATTGTTTAGGTGTTTAGATTCTCCGAGTGATTTCCTAAACCAACCCGTCTGACTAGCTCGTTTGGTTTGCAATTGTCAAAAATATCCCTATAACCGAGAACCCAGATTAGCGAAATGTTGAACTGCATCGATATCTCCTTTAAAGACGTGTTGCAGTCAAAAACCGTCGTAGATGTAAATTGGACTAAACTCAAGGTCTTTAAAGCAATTTAACTACCTGATAGTATGATTGTATTTCTATTAAATGTTTTACTTGTGACTTTCAGACAGGTAACAGCATTCTAAATGGAGATCACCTCCGCCTGAAAAATGCTACAATGATCTGGAAGGCAATAGTAAGAAGATATATTCAGTTTTTTTAAGAAAACTGCATTGCCTACACTACTACTTATTTTAGATCAGTCAGTAAAGAGTCCCTTAAAGAGTGATCTCCTGACAGCCATATATCTCTAGATGAGAAATCGACGTTGAATTTATAATGCTAAAAATTTTTAATATTTTTTTATTTACTGTTCTTATCTTTTAATATCAAAAAGCGTTATTGATTCAGATAACAGTCGATAAAAATGCAACAAACCTCATAATACTGAGCTGAGGCGCTTGCTCAAAATCACAATATCTGGAAGCAGTTAATGAAGGACTTCAAGGTTTAACTTAAATCTACTGAGTACTTTCTCAAAGTCATAACATCTAAAAATAGTTAAAGAACCCCAACTGTTTTATTTTTTTGTATTATTAAATAATAAATAAGCAAAATAATAATAAATTCAATATGAATTTTATTCTCATTCACCGATAAATTTACTGTTTTGATTTTTTTAAAATTTTTTTTCCAAATTCTGTTAAGAAAATCTTATACTAAAAATCATAGTACCAGGCAATGGACTACATTGTTATAAAAATAATTCAATTTTTAGTTAAAATTCGTCAAACTTGAAAGTTGTGATAAAAATTTAAGTAACCCAGACCAACAATGCCAGTTGCACAAATACCAAAAGAAAAAAACTTTCAATGACCTTTTGTTCTGTTAAGTCCTGCGGTTTCGAAAGTTCGAGCAAAAGGATTGAATGAATATTTCGCCAAACTAAGGAAAAATTTTAACTTATGCAAATAACTCAAGCAGAAGTTGTGCTGATAAATTACTTAAATTTCTGCTATATACATATATATATAAGTATACGTATATATATTTATCTTCATGAAATACACAAGGTGTTTCAAAAGAATTTTTGAACACAACATTATGAGTAAAGAACTACTGATTTGAATATTAAATATTTTTATTGTAATAACTCGCGGTGTCGTACTTGCTTTACAACGTCTCACAGACAACCAATTATTTTATTTGGAAATATATAATAGTAATAGTAGGTTTTAGCTTTAAGGAACCACAATATGTTTTGAAACATCATACAGTACAGGGTTCATCAAGGCTACCTCCTTTCACCGGTGCTTTTCATCCTAGCTCTAGACTAAATTTTAAAAAATTCGCTTGATGGACGCCATAGCATACAGTGGACACCTTTTCTCCATCTAGAAGATCTTGAATATGTGGACGATGTGTGTCTGCTGAGTCACAGAAGCAGAGACCTCCAACATATCGTAGACAGCCAAAATCTAAACGCACGGGTAGCAGGCTTGGAAATAAACACGTCTGAAATGGTTGTCATGCTCAGTAGAAACTATGCTGTGGCAGATCCTTTGATAGCAGTTGAAAACACATATATATAAGTTGTACGATTCTGCACATATCTGGGCAACGCAATTACTAACATTATCGAAGCAGAAGAAAACGTTGCGGCTGGTAAACACTACATATGATCAATTACAAACTATTTAGAGATCGAATCAACTAAACATCAACGTTTACTAAATCCATCAATTCGCGAATACAAGTACTCATAAGCAAATGTCTAATACCCATCTTCAAAATATGGTGGCCAGAACGCATCTCTAAAGCCGAAATTTAGAAAAAGTCGAACATACAAAGCGTCGAGAGTGAAATCAAAAATAAAAATGAAAATGGATCGATTCAATTAGCCCGCTCAAAAATATAATATTATATAACTAATTTATATCACTCTTGACCTGACTGCCAATGAAATATTAGCCCAAATTCTGTTAGCCTGTCTTCATACATGATTATATGTAATTTTCCATCTGTTACTAAGATTTATTCAACAACTTAGAAGTAAATTAATAATCTTTTTTGTGTTGTGATAACCTTATATATTAACACCATTTTAATCATTAACTCCAATTAATTTATTGATCATTAACTAACTCTAAAATCATTAACTCTAACGAATTAGATAAAGATTATCTTTCTATAACGTATATTTCGCCCCCTTTATATAGAAAATCAGTGGTGTAAATATCATTCTAGTTCTCATGCTTGTAGTTATGCGATTGAGAAATATATTCTTTTAACAATTTTTTGCATGGTGGTCACCCTAAATACTGACTGTAATATTATAATCTTTATTCCACCCTTTTATATATAGAGATTGTGTGTTATAAATATATCATGATATCATGAAGATCGATTCTGCTGTACGAATCGATTTGGTATGAGTCAAAATTGATCTCCAATGTCAAATTTTAACATTATAGATTAAGGATATAGGTTATAGTTAAATCGTTGTTATATAGTAAGAACCCAAAAAATATTAAAATTAATCTCCGATGTCAAGTATTAACAATATAAATTAAGGGTATAGGGTTGTTATATATAGTTTTCTTGATATCATAGTGAAAACATAGTGTATATTAGGATTAGAATTATGGTTAGAGTTAATATTAGGAGTATAACTGAGTTTATTAACATATTATTATAAGAAATTGGTTAAGTTTACAAACGAGGCTTCTACTCGCATCGCAAAGGATTTATTTTAATAATATTAAAGTAGGATTATAGATTATGACAAGATAATTACAATATGAAATAAATTAATTGTTTACTTAAGTGTGTTTTAATTTTTATGTTATTTTATCTTGATTTTAATTATTTAACTTTATCTTATTATAATATATTTATATTCTATAAACTATTGGAAATCAAAATGAACTGTGCTTAACGTTACAGGGCTACAAAAACAACACATATAAATAGGAATTTCTTATAACTAACAATTTTTATATCACAATTAAGATATAAAATATTGTTGGATCACCCATTAAATCGCAAATGTTGTATGCTAAATGTACGACTGACATTGACATAAGGTTATAATATATGCCAAATATAGTGACCGATATCTGTAACTAAAATTTTATAAAATATTTTTAATTCCAGTAATTTGTAATGGATGGTTTGTATTCCTCTGAAAATTCAACCTATTTCTACTCTTACTTAAATATGTAGCCATGTGGCTTAGCAGTTTTGCTTTCAATTTAACCACAAATCTCCTTAAAAAGAACATGGAATGGTAAACAAGATACTGGTAGAATTTATTCAGTTAAATTGTTGCCACAAATCCATTTTAAATATTTTGGAATTTTATTTCAATTTCTCTCAAGTTCTATTTTCCTTGATAATAAAATTCTATGAAACTATATGAATTATTGAAAAGTATTTTAAACTTGCTAAACCTTTCAAAGTAAGAATAAAAATATTAGCATTTAATTTCAAGAACGGAGTTAAACTTTTTGTTTATCTAAAAGTAAATATATATGAAGCACACTTGTGATTGAGGCCTTGATCAAGCTTTTAGTTTTATATACCATAGCGTTTAGACATTCCCTTTAAGTGCGATTTACGTCATTCAAATATCCCTTTATTGGGCATCTATCACTTTGGATCCTTTAGGGATAATTTTTGATGACTTGTTGGCACATAACTAACAGTAACACCATATAACTTAACGGATGTCATTTTTTGGCAGATTAGGAGTTTAAAGATTGTCATTAACATAACCCCACAGAAAAAGTTCCGTGTGACAACAGTTTTTGTCACACCTTCCTTATTTTAAACGAAAGTGAGGGCCAAGCTATTACACCTTCACAGCAAATGCCACACCATACAGGGACTTTTTGGATGTAATAATCTTTCGACAATTATTTGAAAGATGATATTTATTACTGACGCCAATTCAATAACAAAAATATTCATCCTAATCCTCATTAATCCGTCATCATAAGGTGACTTTATTCATTTAAAAAACGACTGTTTTTCTATTCCAACAATTTGTTTTTTTAGGTTAGTAGTACTGTCACTAACGTCTTTGCCGTATTTCATATCTACATTTGCATTCGTCCAATATTAATTTTTTGAACAATAATAACTAATTTAGCTCTTCTGGAGGATCTTTCAGAATATTATAGAAGACTTTCGGTGACCAGGTTATGACACAAGAAATGCATATAAATGGTATCAAAAGCCACAGGAGACGAAAAAATGGTTAAAGACAAAAATCGCTCTGGACGACCATTAAAATCAACTTGTGAATTTTATGGCTAAAGAAATCAAAGTTTTGGTGCGAAAAATTAGAGATTACGCTGATGCCATTTTGAAAAATGTTTAATGTCAGAGAAGATTAAATCTCATTTGGTACGAAAAAACACTACATTTTTTTGCCAGAGTTGAAGACAGTAGACTGCTCCACTGAACATATCAAAAACAACCATCTAATAAAAAAAACCTTACTTGAAGTCAACGACCATCTTTTGTGATGGTTTAAGCAGTCATGACACTTAATGATCGCTCTGTGTAGGCATTTTTTGGACAATGTTATCAAGATTAATGTAAGTGTTTATCGCGAAAATATTATAGAAAATGCTGTAAAACAAGTGCTGCCATATCAATGAGAGAGAGTAATATCACCGATTTATCACTAAAATATAAATTGTTGATGTACTCCAAAAAGTACATTCTTCTTGTATGCATGAAGATTCTGCAGACTTAACTTCGTACAGCGTGGAATTTGGTTAATGAATGACTCAAAAATATATACTTAGTTTGTGTTAAAAGCGACTAATATCCTTCAACGTTTTTTTTCCATTTTTTTATAAGATATAAGTTTAACAAAAAAATTCAACGCTTGTAACACTTGTTATATGTAACAGCTTTTTTCATAACCATATCAACAAACCAAACCTTCTCCTCCAAGTTATAGTAGCTAAAAATTACACTAAATGAACTTGAAGAAAGTTTGTAAATTATATGTGGTAAGAGTTTATTAAGATAGAAGAATTTCATAACCTATGCTACCACAAAGTGTAATGCTGTTTCCCTGACAAGTTCACCTACATCTGTGATATACACGCAAAGGATTTACCGATTATTCTAACAAATACCTATTCACCATACTTATTAGGTTCTACGTAACAAATTCCCACATTTTCGAAATACAATCATAAGCTGCATCTGCCTTAGTCATTGACCCGAGTCTTGAAATTTATATCGAAACATGAACCGAAATCCGCCTTGCTGATAAAACTCAACAATGTTTTGCAATAGTTAGCCTTAGATCTCAAGAGGTCTGAAACTCAACGTTCACACTACTTGACAAGACTAAGAAGATGAAATGTCGTTATATATCCCGAGATAGCCCGGCATTAAGAACTTCATATAAATACAGTCAAGCAAAACCCCGACTGCAAACACAGATTGCGTGACACCTTAAATTTGAAGTATTTTTAAAGTGTGATTTTTAAAGAAATTCCAATGTTAAAATAAATAATGTAGTACACACAATATAATAGTTTTGCAGTATAACAAATAAATGTATGTTGGCAAAAATAAATTTTTTACGGATAGGTGTTTTAAAACTCGTATTAGTCGTCTTAACGTGTTAACGTGGTACCACTGTGTGAATGCCCTCTTATGGTGGGGTTGAGTATTCAAAATCAGTAACAACTTGGAGCCTTATAGTCCCTATTAGTTGTAGTGTTTTATATTACATAGAAGGGTGGTTTAATAAGTCAGTGACTTTTCACCATTTCTTTAGGTTTGAAAACCAAAAATAGTCACAAGGGGCTAAATCTGGAGAATATGCTGAATGAGGTAGCAGTTCGTATCCCAATTCGTGGACTTTGGCCACGAATGCTTAATCAGCACATAAAATTCACTTTTTTCCATTTTCGTAAAAATTCACGAGGTTGTCTGCTTTCAACGGCTATCAAACACTGAACGACGTAGCTTGCTCAAAATTAGAAAGTTGCCCACTGGTAGATCACAGCTGACGGCAGCACTGTTGCATTTGGAATAACTCCGCGGAAAATTCAAAAAGTCACTGACTTATCAAACCGCCCTCGTAGCTGTTAAAGTCAATTTTGTTTTTTTTTATTTTTTTAAGAATATGCACTTATATTTTCAGCGTTAATTTTTTGTATATTTCTCTACGTATTTCGACTAATTCGCTTTTGTCCTCTTCAGGAACATAATTGTTGTATGTTTTTCAGCATAATTACCTCTAACGATATCCATTAATAATGTTTCTAAAATATTTTTCTAATAATTAAAACACATCATTTAATAAATTAGTGTAACTATTATATTTATTTTTATTAATTTCAATATATAATATTTTTTTGTTTCTTGACGCATGTTCGAATTTTCGAATTTTCTTATATTTTGTTATGACAGTTCTCATTTATGTTATACTTAATTATGATATTAATTATTGTTTAATTACGATAATTACTTTTTTTTTGTTTTTCAATTTAAATTGGTTTTCCAATACATTTAACATCTTTATCGCTTAATTAATAATTTAACACCAATTTTTTTAAAAACATTTAGTTTTATTTTTACGTTAATGAATAATATATATATTCATTTTTTATTTTTTTTTTCAGTGATTTTGCAAAACAAACTACTAATATATAATATCTTATATATGGACCTGTTTCAATTGTTGTTATTGTAATATAATTTTTTTTTTTAATATTTTTTAAAAAAATTGCATTTATCATTCATTTGCAAATTTTTAAAATTGCAAAATAAATTATTTAAAAAATAAAAGTATTATAAATGGTATAAATTCGGTAAGGCCATTTTTAGTTTTAACAATTTTATGGTATAAAAAATTTCAAAATATTTTGTGGTGTTTTAAGAACATTTTTTATTTATATTTATAGTTTTTTTAACAGAATCTAAAGGAAGAAAGGAAATATTTAATAATTCGTTATGGATTTTGGCCCAATTATTGTAAAAAAAAAAAATGTGAAGAAAATATATCCAGAGGGAAGAGAGAAAAATATAGTAAATTTCGCCCTTATATTATATTCCTCATCATTTATTATATCTGTTATTGAGCATTAATAATATAATTCGAAATATGTTTATAATTATACTGTTTTTAAAAGTAAATATTTATCGGAAAACTTTGTAATACTATTTTTTTTAATTATATCACATAGTATCAGATTTAAAGGATTCTATTTTCTCATTGCACAAGGCATTAGAGGGTTTTGAAATATATCATTGAATGTAAATAGCTTACGACATTGTAAATATGATTTCCTTTTACTTTATATAATATGTGTGATACTAAAAATTAATTGAAACTTTGAAATAACCCAAATTATAATATTATATATACTAAATATTATTAAAGCTGTCGTCCGAAGCTTCGAAAATCTTAAAGTTCGAATATAGTTGTACTTGAGCATAATTTGGCTCTAGCATAGCGAGGCGCTCGAAAATGTTCGAACTTCATATAGTGCTCGAACATTTGGTATTATATATATCTTTATGGAAGCTAAATTAGTTGTGGTGCTTATGGCACAACTGAACCGTTCTACTGTATGGAAAATAACCCTTTCAATTACTCGTGGTGAAGTACAAATAGAGAGCAATTCGAAACATCTTTGAACAACTAAAACATTTTGGAACATTTGAAGTGTTCGATCCAAATATTCAAATTGGAATATACTTGGAATATACAACTTAAAGCAAGTATTGATCATTTAATTTTGATTTATTTTAAATATCGCACATAGTTAATATTTTATTTTCTTGACTTGTCGTAAGCTATGAACTTTAAGCTTTTCAGTAGTCAGGGAGTAGTACATATAATTGAACCAATAATTTTCTCATTCCATAACTAAAAGTAAAAAAGATGACTGTCAAGCTAGGTTAAAACAAAAGTATATATATATATATATATATATATATATAATTTTTAATTTCGTATATAAATAAAAAATCACAACATAAGCGTTCAATACATTACTATGCTTATATAGAATATACTAATATTGATTTCAGAGGTTTAAGAGTTTAACTGCATATAATAAAATCAAAGAAATTGAATATATAAATTTCAGATAAGAGATTCAATAATTTTTATAAATAAATAATTTAATAGGAATTCATATTAAACCAAATTAAAAAATTTACTATAAAATATTGAATAAATCTGGAAAACTTGATATATTCGACGAATTTATATTCGTTTGTTGTGTGTAGTCAATAATTACACATTTTTGTTCGATTATTATAATCATTTACAGTTATATATATCCATATGCAAATATATTTATATGTTTAAATATATATATACGTTATATATATATATATAGTGTTCTATTAAGGTCTTATAATCATAGAAGTTTACAAAACAGCTTTTAATTATTTAACTTTTTCTTAACCCTCACTTTTACTGGCTGATTTCTTCCAGAATAAAACTGAATTTCTATTCTTTTATTTTAGATTTCTTAAGTTTATTTATTTGTTATATATATTGTTTGTTAGTTAGTTCTATATCTTTGAGGTTGAACCTTTTAGTTTCCAGTTTTTTGCTTCATATGTCTTAAACAATTTTTTAAAACTTAATTGTACTTTCTTTAAACAAAAAATAGCACCTGAAAGGAGAAAAACAATTTCATTTGAGAGAACCCAAAGACATAGTCAAAAATTTGCATAATTAAAACAAGAATGCTTTTAAAGAATATAAAATACAGTACTTTTTCAGTACCTAATAAATCTCTTTATTAAGATTTGGCAAGAAACAATTAAAAAAAATATCAGATATAATCGTTAAATATTTCACAAGAGCTGTATCTCTATCTCTCAATAAGCCCCGTTCTAAGGCAAACAATCCAACTTTGTTTGTCTAAATGCTCTTTTTACGAGCGGTACATTCATTTTAATGCTACACTTATTTTTCAATACCTTTCTGATATAACGAGTTGACTTTAGCTTAGTTTCAGCAATGATTTATTCATTTGAGTCAAAAATTTTTGGCAGTAGTCAAAAATCACTGTGGACTAACTTTGGAGAGTGGGTGGGAAAGCAATGCGGACCGTTCAATTCCCTTGAAATTCAAAAGGACTGTTAATTATTTGACTTTCAAAAGGACTTGATTCTTATCTGCTCTCTTCTCCTATCAAAGTCATTGAAAATGCCAATAACAATTGATTTTATAACGGTTGTTCCCTAATACTCTTCGATACCTTTAGAAGCATTTTATATAAAAACGAACAGGAAAGCATATAGATAAATATCAATATAATTATTTTTTTATATATTTTATTTTCAAAAGAATTCCTATGAGTTTAATAAAACACCTAGCTGTGATACAGACACATTATTTAAAAAATAACAGGAATCCATATCCTTACGTACCAATATACTTTAAATGTTTTTAAGTCTTTTATTCTCAAAAGAATTCTTAAAAACCAGAATTAAAAATAGAGCTATCTGATTGTGACACAGACCCTTGTTACTATAAACATTAGCATATTTTATTCAAACCCCGGCTTTTGTTTATTTCCAATTTGTTTATTCTCCAATTCGCATTATATTTTAAAATTAAATTAAGAATACTAACCATGGATGTACGAATATAATCCTATTAATTAAATCGAAGCTCTGCACACCCATATAAACTCTGTTTAAACTAATACATTATATGTTTATATATATATATATATTAATATGTATATATATCTTGAAAAAAAAGAACTAATAATCTTTTTTTAAGGATATAGGAACAGTCCAAATAAATGAAATGGGAGTAGTAGTCTATAAATTTACTACTTGCGGAGCTGCAAATCTATTCAGACAACAAAGAATTGCTCACTACTCCCAACAGAGTTTCAATAAATAGGCTTTCCAGCAGGGCTACAGCAACAATTACTAAGAAAATTATAATTGATGAAAAGCACAAATTATAGGATTAACACTTTGTCTGTCATATGTATCAACTTGATATATAACAAGGTTGACCCTCAGACCATATCGCACACACTCTTTAAAAGAGGCACAACTCGAAATTCGGCAATTTTGAGTTAATATATGGAACATGCTTATAGTTTATCTGTCTACCTGTCGAAAAAAACAGTTATATCTCTTTTTTTGTTAGGAATGACACTACACTGCAAAACGTTTTATGCGTTATCTAAAAATTGACAATTTCGAGTTGTGCTTCTTTTGAAGAGGGTGTGCGATATATATAAATATATTTATAACGCATGTGAAACATGACAAACCGCATGAACTAAAAATGATATCTCACATTTATAGCGTGGCAGCCAACATGTTAAACTCTTTACTTTAAGTCTCATATTAGAAAAAAAAAAATTATTATATATAATATAATAATATTAAATAAATTTAATCATGTAAAGCAACAACAGTTACCAATAGTTTTTTTTTTTAATAAAGTTTTTAAGTTTTTAAAAATTGTTTATAAACATATAGAGCATTACGACCAGCAATGGGTATAGTTCAATGATTTTTCTCTTGTTTTTCCTAAGAATATTTCTTTGAAATAAAGATTATTTTATTATGTTTCATATATTCATTTTAATAGAGTTCAGTTTGGAGAAGTAATTATTTAATGTTTTAATTTGAATTGTATTTGCATCTTTTTTTTTTTTATTTACTAAAGCATATTAGTTATTTAATTTTTTGAATTCTCGAATGTTCTGCACAACACAAACTTATATATAACGATTTTTAATGGATGTTACGACCATTTTAATTATATCAATTAGTACTGGTTTTAATATTACTTTAACCCGTAAAACATAGGGTTTTTATACAATATTAATAATGTGTTAATTTAGAATAATTAACTTGAGTTTATAGCGCACATTCAAACGCTCTCCTCTTCCTCTTATATTGTATATATGTACGATATTAAGATTTTTCTTTCACAATTATTTGTTTGAATTTCTATATTTAAAGTTTATATTTGAATAATTGATGATAGTTTTATTTTTATTTTCATGTTTGCTACTTAATTTTACATATTTTTAATTTTACTTATTGTTTTTAATTTTATTTCAACTTACTTGATTTTGTAACAGAATTTATATATTTTTATATATAATATATTTAAATATTTTTTTCAATGTTACATTTTTTAAACAACTACTCTTATATATGTTTTATATTTTTTTTAATGAAATCTCTTTTATAATTTAACATTTAGTATCTAATAATCTACTATTTTGTTAATAGGTTGTTCATTCATTTATAAGATTTTTTTTATTTTACTGTTTTCATTTCTTCTTAAATTTGTTCTGAAAAATTTTTCTAAAGATTTTTTTATAATCGCCTTCAGCTTAATCTTATATAATGTAAACAATTAGTCCCTCATTTAACTTATACATATTAAAAAAAATTAAATTACAAAGCACTTAATAAATAAATTTAAGAAAAATAAGTAGTTTTACCAATAATGTACATAACTTAAATAATAATAATTTATTGTTTCTAAAAATTTAAAGGTTCAGTTTTTAAAAATATTATTATAAATTACGTTTTCTTATGCAAATATTAAACAGTGCACTTAAAAGAAAATTTAAAAAAAATATACACTCAACCAAGTTTTCTATCGATCTTTACGACGTCTGCTGATTCTTCGATAAGTTAGACAATGTATCTTTCTAGAACTTTGTATGACTATGTTGTAATAGTATTCTCATAAACGTAACATTGACATATAAGAAATATGATAAAGATATTATAAAGAGCAACAATGATAATCTAAAAGTTTAATTGACAATCTTATAATATTCTCAGAAACCTAACATTGACATATAAGAAATACAACAAAGATATAAGAAAGAGCAATAAAAATAATCGAAAATATCTATAAAATAAAATATTATCTTTTTAAATACACAAAAAGGCTTATTATTCAATAGCCATTGTGTTATATCACAAAATATAAAAACTTTTTTTCAACCCAAAACCATCGCCAGTAAAAGTAACCCAACGAAGCTATGTACGAAAACCTTTTAATTCTTGTGTTTTATTGAAAAATTAAATATTAAATAATAAAACTTAAATGAATGAATTTATTTCAAAATTAATACAACTATTAATTCTTAAAATCATAAATCTAAATATTAAATAATATATGTATATCAAATTTATATATATTCAAATACATATAATAATATATATATAAAAAATATATATACTAAAATATATTTAAAAATATATTATAAATATACACATTCAAATATATTTAAATATATATTATAAATATATATATATTACAATATACATATAATATATACATATAAAATATATTTATAAATATGTATATATATTACAATATATATATAAATTTATATATATATTATAAATATATTTTAATATATATTATATATATATTTTGATATATATATCAAAATATGCATAAAATATATAATATTATAATATTATATAATAATAAAATATTAGTTGTATATAACTTTATATTTTTTTTCTTCAGTTGAAGGAAGAACAAAATCAAAGCAATTAATCAGTTGACCATTATGGCCCATCCTGACCCAAAATACAAGAAATTAGAGATATGAGTTTATAATGACATTAAATTTTTTAAGTTTTAAGTTTTTTATTGCTCTTTAAATACATTTCTTACATATTTATATACATATAATATATACGTATATTGTCCATAGATTTTAAAACGTTTGAATTTTTGTGATCATTAATTTAATTTATGTGCCAGACACAAACATAAATTCCGCCAAATTTTTCAATTTAAATAGAACTGTACTGACTATTTTTTAACTATACACATTTTACCTTTCAAAGGTGAAATTAAAAGAAGTTGATACACATAGATGGAATGAAATGCATCTTATCAACTAATCTTCTACGATTGTCACGAAACGCTTATAATCTCTGCATTTGGTTCTAATTGAACCAAATGAGACCTGGAGTCCTAAGCTAAGGCATATTGTTGAATTTATCAGTCGCTTTAATTTGTCAGATTAGCATTGGTGTTAATGACGCGGACCGGTGGTTGAGAAAACCCGATCTAGAACATAATATACATATTACAAAGTCATTTGCGTACAAATAATTTTAAATTACTTTAGCAATGTCTACTGATAGCACAAATTTTTAACTTACTGTACCAACATATCTATAACATCCGAATACTTAGAAATTCCTTTCCTACCGGTAAGGGAAATATTCGTCTATCTGTTACCAATAAAAGCATGAGAAAATCAACAATTTTTAATTACTTTATCCTCATTCGGATAGCCTTTATTAGTGTCGGTTTATTGCCCACACTATAAAATTGGCGGGCACACAAAGATCGATTCTATATATATATATATGGTAATTTAAAATAATAGCATTCACTTCAAAATTTAAAAATATTATTAATCAAATCAGTATATACTAAATTAATACAATGATATATTATAAACTTGTTAAAAATAAGAAAATATAAATAAATATTTTAAAATTGGAATACAGGAGTTAAGCTATATATTTATTTGAATAAAATTTTTTGCAATAATATATTATGGTTGTGTTCAATTTTTATCGAAATAGATTGTTAGTGCAATGCTGCATAATTTTACTATACGTAATTCATCGCAATTACTGTAATTTTAATAAATACATAATTTAAATAGTGGCATATTTGCATAATTATTAACATTAATTTATATCATATTTTCTTACACAGATCCATTTACTAACCACTAACACAATATGTCATAGTCATTTCCTTTGAAACATGCGTCTCAATGTGTTTCGCCAACATAATGTATGTGTTACTAACCTGTTGGATGGTGATGATGAAGCAGATTTAGTATGCAGTGCTTTAGTTTCTTTTAATGTTAAAGTTGATGGCGAAACTGCACAACAACAATTAATTGTATTTTATCTTAGCCATGGATGTTTCAAGCAATCCGCAGCAGTGGCACGTTTAGCCGGATCAAATTCTAACATTGGTTTTAAGAAATTCGCAAATGCCTCTGCTTCTTCACGTGGCCATTCATATTTCTCGTACAGAACAGCAACTAAACCCCATGGTTTAAGGCCCGTTATATTACGTAATTCACCTTTACGATTAAAGGTTTGCGTAGCATAAGCACCTCGGAAGATAATATTTAATGGTATTGGACCAAGTAATTCAATAATGTGCGCAATATGATCTTCATCACGTGTATAATTTCCACCTGAATGTGGTTCAAAAAGATAATCACCAGTTGCTAACTCGAATGCCATACAAGCTGTGCTCCATATATCAGCGGATGTATCATAACCAGCACCGAGTATAACCTCTAAAGAACGATATTGTCTAGTTTGTATATCTTCGGTGAAATGCTTGTCTACCCAACAAGCATTACCCAAATCGGCAATTTTCACTTGAAAATCACAAGCTTCAAGTGCTGGATCCTTTTTAACTAAAGGTTTTGTGTTTGGATTTATTGTTCCATTCACGTTGGCAGAATTCATATGTGGCTGTTGGTCATTTGAGATTTTCTGATTATTATTTGTATTTGTAATAGTCGAAGATATATTATTATTCTCTGAATTATTTTTTTGCTTTTTATTTTTTTTCTTTGTTGATTGTCCTTTTAAAGTTGGTGATGAGCCGCTCGATTCATTCGCTTCACATTTAACCGTATTACTTCCACTACTTGATGTGGATTTGCTATCAGACTGTTGCTGCGATTGTTGCTGCGACTTTTGTTGCTGTGTCAGCTCCTTGCTCTGAGCATTCTGGATGGAGTTTTCTAAACAAAAAATATAAATAAATTATTTTAAATCAATTAAATCAGTTATTTTATTTAAAAGATAATATTAATATTGAAAATTCAGAGTACACGAGCAAACAACAGTTTTAATAAATTATAAGCCTGGTGTAGCCTATACATTGCTATTGTTATTGTGGACCATCTGGACCTAAAAAAACAAGCACATGGAAGGAATGACAAGCCATTAACAATAAAAATTTAATAGGGAGAATGATAAGAATGGAGTGTGAATAAGGAAAGGGTTAAACGAGATAGTTAAGTCTACGTTAGATTTATGTGAAGAATATTACCATGTCCACGAGTTGAAGGCATAAACCAATGTAGTTGGTGCATTCAATTGGACAAGAGAACAATCAGGCTACGTCATGCGAAGTAGAATTATAGTTAGGGCATATATTGGAGACAGACGTATTTATGCGTGACAAGCAAATGTTAAGCACATGTACAGTTTTTGCTACAGGTGACAGTCGTATTTCACACCCGAAGCTTTCAGGCGAAAACCTGTTGAGAATTTTGTTGTGATATAATCATGATCACGAAGAGAATGTTGTCACGATATTTAAGCCAAAAAGCTCTTGTTTTTATTCAGTCTCAATGATGTTAGCTTCATTGCGATAGGAACCGATCTATTCATAATACAAAGAAAGGGATTGACGTATGCAACGTAGATAAATTACCATTCAACGTGGAGTGTGCTCTGCAAATGGTAACGCTACTTTGAACGAATCCTTAACTAACATTTCATAATTTATATATAGAGCTTTTTGTCCAAAAACGTATAAATAAGCATACATCTAACACACCCAAATCATTACGTTTAAAAACCGCTAACAATATGAAAATATTAAAAAAATATACTATATACATATACTGAGTAGAAAATACATATTTAATATGCACACACCCGGCTGTGCTGGCTGTTGATTAAACGGTAAGTTTCTAAAACTACTATTAACTTTGATCCCAAAAAGTTTTTTGTTAAAAATCTAAGCCATACACAGCAATAAAATTGTTAATAAAAACTTTCATAACAAAAGTAACTAAACTCCAGAAAAATATGGGAACATAAAAAGTCAAGTATGGCTTTGGATCAATTGGTTAAGGTGCGCTGATTCTGAGCTTCACATTTACCAGGACCCGAGTTCGATTCCTGGTACTTGCAGTCTAAAAAATAATTATTGAGGAATAATTAAATACAAGAATTATTTCCAAGACCACTGACGATGGGTATTTGGCAATACTCGAAACAGCTGTAGGGTAAGCCAAAAATTCAATTAATTAAAATAATATAAAAAGTAAAATTTTTGTTGTTGTAGTTCACTACTGTTCAAAAAAAAATTCTATAAAAATCTAATATAATCGTATGCTACTGAAAATTTCAATTCAATACTGTATTGATTCGAAAAGGAAAATACGCCCGGCTATGCCCGCTTTACTATATTACCCAAAGTCACAAATTTTTTCTTATACATCAGCTATGTTCAATAGACAATCGAGTTACTTTTTAGTTGTTTAAAACATTTAAATTTATTATATTTTTTATTAACTTTTACTTACTTTTATTTTTCTTCTTTTTCTTCTTCTTTTGTTCTGTCTTTTCAGACTCGGCGACATTTGTTTGTTGTTTGTTTTCTTTTTTTATTTCAGTAATTTTATTTTCAGAAATTATTTCCAAGTCGTCTGATTCTTCTTGCTCCTCAGTGTTAACTTCAGATAAAATTTCTTTTATAGATTTAATTATGACACAATTCTGTTCGAGATCTTCAATTTCTGATGATGCATCACCATTTAACATAGCCCCATTAGATTCGGCACCAGTTTCTTCACCTGATTGTATATTTAATTCATCACCTCCAGCACCACTTTCGCGAGGTGCATCATCACTTAAAACAACACCATCAATATTATTTTCAGGCTGTGCGCCTTGATTTTGTTCTAAATAATCTCTTTGCTTTTTAAAGAGTTCCAAACGCTTCTTCGCTTTCTTTTTCAATTTTTTCTTTTTATTTTTACTCATTTTACCAGTAATTTGCGGTTCACGATATTCTTTTGGTGCACGACTAACAAATGATGGAAACATTTTCGAATTCATAACATACAATTCGGTAGCTTCATTGGCCAAAGAGCGTATATATGTATCATCAACACATAAAAGTACATTCTCAGGCTTTATGTCAGTATGAATAATTTTGCAACATGCATGTAAATAATCCAGACCTTCCAACACTTGACGCGTTATTGATTTCACATTCTCAATGGGTATGCCACGATAATTAGATTTGCGTATGAGCTTGAGTAAATTATCACCAAGCACTTCGAAAACCATACAAATATGTGTACCATTCACACCATTTATCTTAAAATCGTCTAATAATTGCACGGTTTTTTGACGTTTAGGATTTTCAGGTTCCGAATCCCGAACAGATTTGAGTATTCTTATTTCATCTTTGGCTGTTTCGGCGAAATGCGGTGCGGATTTCACAATTTTAATAGCCACATAACGATTTTCATTAAAATCCCAACAAAGCCAAACTGTCGAAAAGTGACCCCATCCTAATTTCCGTAAGACATGATAACGACCTGTAAATAATAGAAAAAAAAAACAATAAATTATTATCGTAATGCATAACATGCGTAACTTATTTATAATATATTAAAAGTTATAAAAATAAAACAAAATTCACATATTAAAATCACTGTTTACCTATTAAATAAATGAAATCATAAAAATCTACGCAATCAACGAATAAATCCATTTTCTGGAATAATCGTAGTATAGCTTAAAACAATCCACTTTCAATGCATATTAATGCGGAACCTTCATGACTTTAGCAGACTACAATATTACACATTTCAATGCCATAACAAGACTGATTCGCTATCTTCGTTTCGAAGTTAACAATGCAATTGTCCAATGAATGCATACAAGTCATCGTTTGGCCACTTAACACATCACAGAAAGAACGAAAGAATTTTTCAATTATAGCAACCAATTGGATTTTAAATGAAAAAGGAGCTATTTTGTAATTGAGACTACTTTAGTTAACTTAAGCTGATTAAAATTAGTATACAAAAAAAAATAGTAAACAATGTCTGCTGACTAAGCTAGATTCTAGTCAAGAGATTAAATAAATACCATGAGTATTTTATAAAATTTCAATGTTAACTTCAACAAGTTTAATCACTTCATAAGCTGAACCCAATTATATGGAATTATATCATATGGAATTATATGGAACGATATATGGAAATAATATGTGCCCTAGAAGTAATTGGAAAGACAGATAATCTAAAAAAGTAAGAAACATTCTCCTAACTCAAGAACACAATAATAAAAGAACAAGTTTAAAAAATATTACTACCTATAATGCAGAGTTATGAGTTATTGGTCATATATCAAAATTAAATTATTAATTAATTAATAATAATAGTTAAATAAATCTGCATTTATAATTTTAAGCAAATCGTTAGAATTTGTCAAAAAACGACTTTAAAGAATTAATAAATATTTTAGTTGTTAAATTTTTAAACAACTTTTTATTTAATTTAATATTTTTTGTTTCGATATTTTATTATTTAATTTTAATATATTATTTATTTATTTAGTTGAAGTAGAAGCTTGGACAGAATGTTCACACAGACGGTGCTATCACAAAATGGCGAAGCAGTTCTGAGAAGTTTCGAGAGAAAAGTTCTTCATAAGATCTGTAGTCATTTCACGAGAAAGTGACAACAACCGCAACCAAATGAAGCACAAGTTGTACGAACTTCATTACATTTATATAATTCAACAAATTAACATCCAATGGTCTCGCTGATTTGGTTATGTCGTATGAATGGTTGACGATGCTCCAGCGGTAAAGCTGTTTGAAGCGGCAGTTGAAGGAAGAAGGTATAGAAGTAAACCGTATCTCCAATGGAGAAGGCGTCCGTGATCAAAAGCGCCTGGTGAAGAGTGCTGCGTCAGACCGAAATCCGATAACGGGTTGTTATGATCAATTAAGTAAGTGATTGAATTTGAAACTAATTCATACATATATGTAGGTATGTTAATAACTAATTATTCAATATCAATTGCAACATTTTTTTGACTTATATTAAATACTAACATTGCACTGTGTACTATACAGATGAGACTTCTTTTTGCAACTTTCCTTTAATAAATTTAAAATTAAAACTATATTGGCATTTTACTCACATGGTAGTTAATTTTATAAATTCCTTCGGTAACCTACCAGACCCCAACCAGAGAGAGACAGAGATGTGAAAGATAGCCAAATTTCCAGAATGGCAGAAAAACAGTGAACATTTTAAGGCAATTAATCTCATCCGTAATTTTATAAACACCTTCGGTGACCTCCTAAACCTCAACCAGAGAGAGGCAAAAATCTGAAAGATAGGCAAATTTCCAAAATGGAAAATAGCTCATCTCATTCGGTGACCAGACCCCAACAAGGGAGACAGAGATGAAAAAAATAGTCACATTCCAAAATAAAAAAAGGCGAACCTTTTTTAGACAAATAATTGGGATAGAGTATATTTTATGTAATAAGCAAATCTTTTTACACCTTTTTTAGAAATATAATTTTTTTTTTTCATTATTAAGCCATTTAATGTAAGTGGATCTTTAGAATTGCCGTTATAAATATACCCTCTAACGATTTTTTTGTTGAACTTCTAGTTTGCAATAACATTTAACATATTTACATTAAATGTACAAAGTTTATCGCATTTAGGTGACTAGATGGCTGTGATGTAGACTAAGGCTGTCCAGACCAGAAACGAATGTGGGCCACTATAAATCACTGTACAGATTTAATTGCCGCAGAAACAAGTACATATGTCCATGGTTTTTTTGGAGAAAAAAAAAAGGTGATAATGTTAAATTTAATTT
Organism: Teleopsis dalmanni; assembly: GCF_002237135.1. NCBI lineage: Eukaryota > Metazoa > Arthropoda > Insecta > Diptera > Diopsidae > Teleopsis > Teleopsis dalmanni. The sequence goes on along the minus strand of NC_051847.1, from coordinate 76,796,396 downwards.
TATTAATTTATTTATATGAATAAATGGTATTTCTTTGGGATACCATAAAAATAATATAATGTGATTTAACCAAAATATATCAAAGTAAAATTTGCATAATTGTGGTAGATTAGAAACATATCGCGGACCCATATATATTATCCACGGGCAGCATGTGTCCCGTGATCCGTGCTTTATACAGCCCTGATTTAGACATCTGATCTCCAATGTTTTCTTCATTGCAAATATTTTTGTAAATTATTATTTCACCATTTTCAGGTACAAGTCCGCCACTCTAACCTAACCTAACCTTATATACCATTCAATCACAAAATCGAATTTATTTAATCTAAAAATTTTTTCATTATTACTCCTTCTTTACTATTTGTTGATAGATTTATAGATAGATTTTAGAGGATATATAATTTTTAATTATTTATTAATAATATAATATAAATATAGAATTATTCTATAATTGTAATATATTATTATTACAATTATTACTGTTTGTTATCTTAAAGTAATACATCCTAGGTATATTTTTTATTAAAATAAGAAACTAATTTTTTTGAATACTCCTTAATACTTTATATATCAGTCAATTTAATTTCCAAAAGGATTTAAATTTGATTCTTGCTTCAATTTCAATTGAATTTAATTATCAATAAATAATGTAGAACAACAAAAACAATAAAAATTACACACCATTGCACAACAACTGATAAGAAATAAATTATTCAAGATTAATTATTTAATTCTTTTGTTTTACTTATATACATAAAATGAAATTAAATAAAAAATTAAAATTTTAGCTTTGCCGATGGTTATAAACACCCTTCACACTTAATTTTTATTAAGCTTTATTAAAAACTATTAGATTCTATGCTATAGTTTTATCGAAACTGAACACTATACTATATATATTATATACTATTATCAATGTAAAACTTTTGCAAACAAGAGCTTATATCTGGCCCCTTAAATGGCATTTATTATAACGTCAGAAGTTTAAGGTCAGAAAAAATATATGTGTATTTGGACACTGAACTATTTGGACAATTAAAAAACCTGTGTCATATCACATCGCTATTCCTTGTACAGCTGATAGTTGATACTTTAGGAGGCCTCATATGGCTCCTTCAAACTGTTGCAAAGATTTTATTAAACATAATACTTTTCAAACCAACTTTTCACACTAAATGTGTGAAGGGTATTAATGAATTTGTATATTAGGTACAATCTTAAATAATTTCCGCTTTTTGCTCGAACATAGAACAAGAATTTATAAATTTCATAATATGAATAAAAAAAAACAATTGCAAAACTCAGATAGCGTATACCATATGGGATGCGTAATTAGTAGGATAGAATAATATATAAAAAATAAAAAAAAAAGTTGATAAACTTTGTTTATCTACTGGTATTGCGATTACTATGAAATCATAATTTCTAATTGTTAACATTTTTATTGTAGATAAATCAGTCTAGTTTAATACTTTAGAAATACCTTAGAACAATTTTTACCATAACTTGCAAACAAATAATAATGATTTAAATATTTTATATAAAAATAATATATCTCTAAAGATACACAAGAATCAAATAAAGGATTTTGTTAGAATATTGACATAACTTTCTTTCTGGAACAGCAATTAAATTATTTTGAATATTGTTCTTTTCTCATCTTAAGTTGAATTATATTATAATTATAAAAAAATTTGATGTAGTTATTTGAAGCTTAATATACATCGTGTCTCTCTCTATTCTTCACTACCTCCTAATATAGTAAGCTAGTTGTGACTTATATCCACGGTTGCCACTTATGGTACTTTAGTACCAAAATTGGTACTTTTTTTTTTTCCGTTTGGTACTCACGTTCAAAAAATAGTACATTTTTGACGACCCAACTTTATTGTGGATATTTCCAATTAATTTTTTTTATAAATGCAACTTTGCACTATTTTATATTTTGTTCATTTATAACACTAAGAAAAACACAGAACGAGAAAACAAAAAGGTCCAAAAAATTTTTGGATCTTTTTTTACAGAAATGGTACCTTTTTAAACCAATTTTGGTACAGAAAAAAATTTTCAAGTGGCAACCGTGCTTATATCTACTGAACCCCATAGAGACTGCCGATGTCCTACGACGGAACATCGTGTTAGATTGAAACATCGTGTTAGATTGGAGTGGCAGTCTCGCTCACCAAAGCTCGCTTGTGCGCAAATAAACTGCTATTGACTGACGAGATTCCATGACGGTTATAGGTAAGGTTTAATTGGAACTACGTTATCTCATTTAACTATCAATATAATATAATTTTTCTGTTTGTGATTCAAGTGATTAAATAAACAATTAATCATATATCAGATAAAAGGTTAATAACAGGGTATATATAAGTCAATTTATATTATTATTAATATATTGTTATAATTCGATTATATGAAAGTGATAAGATTATTTAGCAAAAATGAAAATTAATCTTTATTCTTTTAGAATAAATAAATATTCTAATAAATAAAATAAATATTCTTTTAGAATGAAGATTTATTTCTTTCTTGGTTACAAAAGCGGCTGAATATTCTTCGACTCTTCTGACACTATTCTACAATGGCAAAGTGTTATATATCACGTACATTATTATTTCACCTTTCATACAGACAAAACACAGAGTATATTGGTTGGTTCTTAAAAAAATAGATTTCTTAAGAATACTCCCTATTCGTCTTATGTGACACTTAACGCACTGCAAGACAAACTTCTAAAGATCTATAACTTTTCGCAATTATTCAAATTATAAAAATTTCAAAATTCATCAAATTTTATTAAATTTGATATATATCTAAAATAAATGTATGTATATATAAAATAAAAATAAAAAAATATATATTTATATACAGTTAAATTTCTATAACTTGAACTTCAATTACTCAAACTTCTACAATTCGAATTTTTTATACCGCGGACTAAATAAAGTACAACAGGGTTTAGAGAGGCTATATAAGACCCTATGCTTTACTGAGAGATGCGGATAATAAAAGAAGAAGGGTTTAGAGAGCAAATTACATACAATTACAAAAAATTCTTTAACTCGAAGTCTCCATAAACCGAGTTATGAAAGTTTGACTGTAATAAGATATATACAATTTCTCAACTAGTTTAAAGAATTTATTATTTATATAAATCAAATTTTTTTAAATATATAATGTAACGTTACCCCTACTTAAGGCATTTTAAATATTTTAGTTTATAGTTACTTCACAAGAATTAATGGCATAAGTTCAGACTGATTCTTATCAGATTTTATACATAAAACACAATTAACTAAAAACATTGATAACTATATTTTTATTTATTAAACAAAAACAACATTTTTTGTATAGTAGATAAAAGATTTTTAAAATTAAAAAAAGTCAATAAATTCTCATCCATGTATATAATTTTATGTTTCAATAAAATACAAATTATAAAAAAAAAACACTGATTATATTGTTTTACTTCAACATAATATATATTGAAAAATTCTGCAGCACGAGTAATGGTAGAATCAGCTAAAGGTTAAGCGCTATCACCTACTGTCTCAAGTTCAAATTCCAACTTTGGTAAGTTTTAATATTTGTCTTTTTTAATTTTGATCACCCGCAATAATTTTTTATAATTTCTTTAATTTAAATGAAAAATATATACGAATTTAATTTTTCTTCTTATAACAAATAAATTTATTTCTCAACTAACACGAACATGTACTACAGATTTTTAACGATAACATTAATATGTTGACTCATTTTAAGTATAGCAAACACTGCATATGAGTTGCCTTAAAAAATTAATTTAATATCAATTATGAAGTAAATCACTTCACTTCAGTTATATATGCAGTCAATGCTCAACTTTGCTCATATGTATGTAAAGAAATAAACAGTGTTGAAAATGCAAGCTAACTACACTGAAAAATGTAATAAGAAAAACTAATTAACAGCTAACTGCACCAAAAATAAAGTAAAAACAACGTACTAGACAACCGAAAGCTAAATACTTTTCAGACAAAAAAGACAAGAGATTACATTCTAAAATTTTTATATAAAATTATTGTATTGCGTTGGTACTTTTAAGGAACCTTTTTTCTGATCTGGATCTCTACATATGAAATGTGTCACTTTGAATAACAGATGGAATAACCAGGGTAATATAATCAATAGATTATTAATGAAATATTTTGAATATATTTAATGCACAACTTTAGTTAAAGTTATATTTATAATATATAGCTATTGTATGTATATGCCATTATGTATGTATGTATGAAACTGGCAACGTAACTAAATCTATTCTTTTAATAGACACACGAAACAATGTATGAACCAAAAATTGGGTTAATGCTTTTTCATATTGTTTTATTATTGTTTTTTTTTTATTGTTATTTCTATGTTCATTTGGTACTTATTTGAATTGAAGAACATTTGTTTAGTATCAAAAAAAAAAAAAAAGCTAAAAGGTACTGAACGAAAGATTTATAGTGGGTGTGCTAGTGTCACCAAATAGATGAAGAATGTGTAAGTAAACTAAGTTTATTGGAAAGTGGGTTGGTTGCTTGGTACGGTCGTTTACATACAGTATTGATTATGTCTTTGTTTTAATATATATAATTTTTTTTTTTTGTTTTATAAAGTGTTACTATTGATTTTGCTTTTATTTCCGATGACAACGCATTCATTTGAATATGTGTCATATATAGATATATATGTATATGTGTAATAATTTTGATTCTATTCAATATTATTGAAGCTGTTTTTACACAAATTGTGTAATACATCATTTAGTGAATGCAAATATTGAATTTAATTATTTGAACACTAAATAAAACCTTTTACTTTATATTTTATTTATATATATTTTAACATATTCAACATATTTAATATATTATTATTTTTAATATAATATAATAGCAATTATAGAGTATAACATTTTAGTAAAAAAAAACACAAACTTTCTAACAAAATCAAAAGATCCCAAAAACGTTTAATTCTACTTCTTGGAAACACTGCTTAAAATTGATGACGAAATGGCGCTTATCTTCACAATTGAAAAGTCATTCTTTCCAAGAAGAAAAAACAAGTAGACCTTTTAAAAACTAATAGGACTTTAAACCGAAAATAATTACTATTAAATTTATTAAATTTTTTAGCACGTTTTTATATCAGGGAGGAACAGCTGCTATTTAGATAATTCATATATTCAAAAGATAATTCTTAAATATATCATAAAAACAAACTTCAAATTAGTTAGTTCCTTCTTTATTAATGAAAATACAACTTACAATTATATTTATAATTGAATAAGAAATGTACCACATAGCTTTAGCCATAGACGTATCGGAACTTTGAGCTTGAATTTAATAAAAAATTTTATATACATAGATATATAGGTATTGTAATACAATGGGTCATTCGAAATAAATGGTCTAAATTCTTTAAGTCATGGTTCAACAAATGTTCGGTTAAGAACACTGCTATAATAGTAATTGCAATATAAAGATAGGTTGTTGTTGTTATAACCAGTGTCTTTCCATTGTTCTTGAGAATATCGAACATCAAATTAGAGTGATTAGAGAATTGTTCTGAAACTTAAGATCAGCAACTACTAAAATCAATATAAAAATAAATAATAATAATATGGGAATTTTGGCACACATATAAATTCAATTATTTCAAATATAAAAAAATGAAATAATGATTTTTCAGATAATTATAAACATATTGGAATTTTATATTAAAGATTAATTTGCATAATCTGCCTTGTGGTACATTACTGTGCTTTTAAAAAAAAAAACTTGACATACCTAATCAGTTTAAAATTAGGACTAATTTTTTTAACCATAGATAATCTTTAACTAGAAATGCAAATGTATTAGAAATTATAAAAACAATAAAATTAAAAAATTCTACAAGATATATTAAACAATATTACGAAGTGCACATACCTTGGAAAAGATCGCCAATATTGACGGGATGGTAACCACCTTTACAATAATCTTCTTTTAACTCTTGATCTTCATTTTCGCTATTTAAGTCAGTCGCATCTGAATCGTAGGAAGAACTTCGTTCTGGTTGTTGTTGTTGATATTGCTGTTGTTGTTGATATTGCTGTTGTTGTTGAAATTGTTGTTGCTGTTGCTGCTGTTGTTGTCGTTGTTGTTGAAGCAATCGACATTCATAGTGGTTTACGACATTCTTTTTATCAAAGATTGGTTTATCTTGCAAGAATTTCATTGATTCAGGAAAATCTATAGATGCACCTAGACCAGGTATCGAATTACTGGCGCTTGGTGATGGAGCACCACAAAATGATTTTGACATTTTATGATTAATTCCGAATTCTGGAGCTGAAAGTGGTGATGTTGGTGGCGCACCAATACCTCCACCATTTGTATTACAATTTGGTGGAGTTGTGTTTTGTGTTAGCGGTTGCCCTTGTCCATTTTGACCACCGGCTACACCATTTGCCTTGGCTCGTCTTTTGTTTGGCTTATGACGTTTTTTCTTTGCTTGTATTGCCAATACCCGTCTGTTGACGTCACCTCTCGAATTCATATTTAGCGTTTTTTTTTTTCTTTACTTGCTTACAAAAAGTCTTGACAAGCACTGTTTTTACGGATTACAGATTATTGTTGTTGCTATTTCTTTTTTGGGAGCACTGACGTTATTATGGCCCCACAAAAGAGCCAGCACTATGGATGTAGGTGCACAGAAAATGAAAATTTGTTAAAATTATAATAATTTTCCAAAATTTAAACATAAAAATTACAATTTATTAACTGATAAATATTCAAAAAATCTATATATACGAAAATTTAAGCATTTGTTGACAAATTTAACAAAAACTGCTTATACCACATTTTTAGTATCCAATTTAAGTTTCAGCATTTAATTTGCACTGCATCATTTCATTTCATAATTTCACGTAAAATGAGCTATTAAAATTAGCTAAAAATGCTTTTTAGATTTTGAATTAAAGCACACAGATTATTTTTCTGTTTTAATTTGATATTGTTCGATATTCCAATAAAAATTTTCATATTTTTGTGTGAAGATGTAGTGTACTCATCTTAACGTATGATTATTTTTCCATATCATCAAATATTTTGCGTGCGCTCTCTTTCTTGCTTTTGCAAACAAGTTTAGCAGAAAAAATTTACCATCTGTCAAATTTCTGCTACCTTATGTTTTGTGTTAAATTTGTTCTAATTGCTCATATTTCCAATATACTATTGGATTAAATTGCATCAGTTATTGATTATACTGCAAATAAATTATCTTACATCCGAAAAGAAAATATGAACATAGCAATTTCGTGAAAAACGGTATGACTACCGAGAGAAAAAAGAAAATACTAGCTTTCCCACTTGCATGTGGTTTTGACATTAAATCGGATACGTTCTAAAACTATTGCCAACATAAAATTTACAAAGGGAAAAATTTATTAATGGATATTAAAAACTGTGTATCCGCCATATGATGATTACGTATACTATGGACGTGTGCGAGTTAGGCTAAGTTGATGCTAAACCAAATGGGAGATTTTTTGGGATTTTTTCCACTGCACACATTTAGCCATTTATCAACACGTATCGACACATCACTACATTATCGGCACAACTTAGAATTTCCCTCATTTAGAACGCAACTTAGCCTAACTCGCACACGACCTATATCACCCCGTTTACGCGAGAATTAAAATTCTTAAAATTGATTTTATGGTCTCGTATATACCCTAAAATGAATTTTGCTTAAAAACACTTTTAGTTTACTAAAAGCAGCTAAATTACACTTTTAGTAAGAAATATCACTTTTAAACATTGCGTAAACACCTTAAAAAGAGTTTAATGTTTAATTTATCAGCTGTTAACTGTCAATAGATACTTGAATTTTATTACAAATAACACTGTTATAAAATTAATTAATTAATTTTAAAAATTAAAATTATTTTAATATGATGTTAAATAAATTCGCCAATTCAAAGAATTCAACAATACAAATTTCAAAAAAAAACAAATTTCAACAATACAAAAAAAAAATAGTTTGCAAATACAAATATAGCAGCGAATAAATGTATAACACTCTGTAATAAATCGGTTTTATTTAATATATTTAAAAAAGGAATGGAAGAGGGAAATTTTATAAATTTACCTATTATTTCTAATAGGAAAATGTGATCACGAAACTTATTCGAAAGTATTTTTCAAACTAAACTGCTTTTCAGTTCTTCTTTGGTTTTGATATTCGCTAAATACTTGAATACAATATTTAAACAATTAGTACAAATATTACAGTACAGTTTATTTATTTGTACAAGACATAATTTATTTATATAAAATAAAGTTAAGAACAACAAATACAAAATTATAAATTGCGCGTATAATAAAATTTTATGCGTACACATTTATTTTGATATGTCAATGTAAAGTAAAAGAAAATATTAATAACTCGCAAAAAAAAAAAATTTGAACGAAAAGAATTTTTTCAAGTGAAGACATTTATTTGTAAAATATACTAAATTTTAATGGTTTATAGTAAAAATAATAAATTATATAAACACATGTACAAAAATAATAATAAATATAAAAAAGAAAACTACTTAAATCAAAAAATTTTTAATTTAGATCGCATTTAGATTATATTTAATAAATATTACTAAATGAGGAAATATTTTTAGCAAAATAATCTGAAATATAATAATACAATGTTGTGTTTATTAATAGTAAAACAAGTTAGAGTTTCTTTTGAAATTTTTAACATTAAAACATCAGCTAATTCTTACTATATCAAAGTCCTGTGCAAAATTTCAATTTAATTTAAAATTGACAGTATTTAAAAAAATAAATAAATAAGTGTATATCGATTGAAGTAAAAAATTGCATTAAAAAATTTTTACTTAAATTTTACATTCCGAGTTTCCACTTTTTTTACGTTTGCATAATAAAATCAGCTGCTTTGACAGCTCTATTTCACAAATTTCCCAAAAAAAAAAAATAAAAAAAAAGGGGCGTTCAGAAATTTTTTTTTATCCCGTTAACGATAGCGAGCAATGTCTAAACAGCCGTGATATTTTGTATGGAAACATTATTTTTTAATTTTATTTTAATATTTTATTTTTTAATTTGTAAAATGCAAATTGTTTGTCAAATTTCTAAAATGAATGTTTCTTTAAAATTTCCCAAAATGAAGTGGCAATTTAGTAATTTCTCACCAGCCTCATTTTATTATGCTCTGGCAGCACTATTACATATCTACGGACAAACTGTCACTATAATTAAAAAGATGTAATAGAAATTTTCTTTGTGAAGAAAGTTAATATTTTTTTAAACAAATTAATAATTTGTTGATATTCAAAAAAATAAATATGTAAACATCGTTTTAAAAAAATAAGCATAAAATTTAGTGCAAAAGAAAAAATACGCAGTAACTTGACGTCATACTTATTTCATATCTGTGCTTTGTTGTCATAGCAGAGCAGAGTATACCGAAATAAAAGAGAACACACTATATTGCATAAAAAAATTATATACAGCTGATGAACCCCTTAAGTACTAAATTCGCTTGATTTAGGTCAAAGTGAATGTGTACATGGAGAAACGAGTGCACGATAGTGTGTGTGTAAAAATCAAGCGGTAATATTAAAATTTCCCAAAACAAAAACGCGCGAATGAGTATTTTGGCGCGGTTAGGGTGAGATGCATGCATTTGGTAGAATGTCTTTTGGAGGGAAAATGAAAATCAGTAGTGAATTGGGCGCGCTAAAAAGACGACGTGGTAGCACATAGCTGAGTGCCGTTTAATTCTAACTAATTCAACTAATATAAATTTATGTAAAGAAATATATAAAATATTCAAATATACTAAAAAATTATTGCAATACATTTACAAAATAAGTTTTAATTTAAAAATTATCGTATTCGTTTAATAATTTACGTGTAAATAATTTAAAAGTATAATATGGCACAACCATCAATTGCAGCGTACTTTAATACTCGTAAAAGAGCTGTTATTGAGGATAACACAAGCATAAAGAACAGAGTAAGTCGTGTTAAAATACTTTGTCCTTATGACGTAGTGTAAATATGTGTAATGCTCTTCTGTAACGGAATTTATATACACACACACAAGCACATGGTTCGCTTTGTGCAATTGGTGTGCACTTCAAAGGACTTATCAATCCTTCAGACAGTTAAACGCCATTTTTTTAATGTTAAAGGAATTTTTTATGGATTGCCATTTACTAGTGAATTGTTTATAAGTATTAATGATTTCTTTTGTACATAAATGTGTATGTGTATTTGTGTGGTTATATATGTACTTCATTCACTAATTAATTTTTTTTTATATTACAACAATTTAAGTTATATATAGAATTGAATTTACTATAAATAAAAAAATATTCCTATATTAAATATCAAGGTTTACCATTTATAAAATATAAATCTTTATTCTTTAAGGGAATTTTTTTATTTCAAATTAAATATGATTTAAAATATTTAATAAAGAACAATAAAACAAATTTTATTAAAATAAAAAAGTATATTTTGTGAATAAGTGTAAATAAGATTTATAACAAAACGCCATAACTATTATATATTTATAAAAAAAAAACTATTGTTTTATAACAATTATAAAAATGTTCTAAAAAAATTATAATTGAAATATAGAAAATTAATTAATTTAACTTCAATAAAATTTTAATGGAGATGTATATAATATATAACAAATATTGTTCTTAAAACTATTAAAAGAATTTAATTAATTGGTAGATTTAATTTGATTATCTACCATGGCGATAAGTCCATAAAAATGTAGCGCTGTCAATACGAATAGGCCTATTATGCCAACTAAAACTGTTATTAGCTTGTCATATTGAAAAAAAAAAACTGAACCAACTTCTAAAGTTGTATCCTCCCTCATAGACTTAATTAAAAATTTCTGCAACATTAATAACAATAGTTTAGGTTGAAGTGACAGCCTTTTGCATCAAAATTCACTTGAGCACAATTAATGGCTTTTAATGTAATAAAAATTAAATAATTATTATAATTGAAATTGAATTAATATTATAATTTAATTTATATTAAATAAATATAATAATTGAAATTGAATTTATATTAAATTATTATTAAATTCAAAATTTAAATAACATTCAAATTAAGTTAATATTATATTTAAAATCAAATTGATTAATTGAAATAAAGTAAATACAACTGAAATTTAATTTAAAATTGACGCTATTATTTAAAAAAAATATTTATAAAAGTTAAATAAATGGAACTGTACAACACTCAATTCTTTAAAAGGTTGCCCACCCAACTAAAGTTCTTGCCCTATTTTCTTCAGTACCCATAAAAAAATGTTTACCATTTCATATCTTATTCTTCTATATGAATATAAAAATAATATTTTAGTAGGTGATATATAAGAGACTAGCAGAGATTTACTATGGTAGCAGTGCTTTACTCCAATGAAAGCCCGGAACCTTATATTTTTCAATTCTAAGGAATACATTTGTATATCAGTTAAAAGAACGACGAGTAAAAATTAAAAGGTGTTACCAATTTTACCATGTATGTGACAAAATCTTAACATTAAATCCATGGATACGTTTTTTTACGGACGGTGGTTCGCAACGAAATAATTTTTAGACCCAAGATTAAATATGCCTTGTTATATAGTCAGTCTATCTTGTGAAATTTAACCTTAGAAAGACATTCGTTTATTTACTTACAATACTTGTTCTGTTAAGTTTATTTAGGAGAGTGAAAAGTAAAATCTAACCGGAATGATAGCTATCGAACCTTATAAGAAATATTTATTTTCTTATTGATGTAGTTCCTGCAATATAAACCTTTCATTACCTGAACAAACCAATAGGAGATCCTTTTTTACCTTTCATATCTTAAGTAGACAAAGACAATAACCCAAAAACAAAATATAGTAGATAGTAAAACCGGTTTATTTAGTATGTACATAATTTGGTGTGTATGGTCTTTCTTGATGAATGGACTGTTCTATCATAAGAGAGAACATGTCTTAAGAGACATAAAATTTGATAGTAATAATAGTCTTATTAAAGCAAGCCTTTGCAAATCTATTTTATTGAAAATTCTAGCTAATATATCATGTGTATGGTTGGTCTATCCAAGTTACCCAATATATATGTAACTGCAAGTAAGAACATATCTAGCACAAATTCTCAAAGCTTAAATAGGTGCAAGTAAATCGAAAAAATATATATTATTAGTAAACATCTGTTGTCAGATCCACTGTGGAGATATTCAACAATAATTATTAATTATATATATCAATTTAGTTGAAACGATTCTGATTTCTGATTTTAATGTCTTCAATGATAATGATCTATAGTGAACTATGGCAGGCATGGATAGCACTGGCCCCAACTACTATTTGAATGAAATGTTGACTCGATTAGACTTTAATAGACTCGATTGCACAGATGGCATATTGCATTTATTAATAGATATTTTTTTAAAATTTATATGAAAATCTTTCTATGTATATTGTAATAACCTTTTTACACTTTTTTTACCTATACCTGTTAAACAATATAATATCATTTTAATAGTTTCCGTGTATTATTATGTTTCATCAGGTACTACTTTTTGTTTTCGTATTACCCATTTTTTAAATTTGGTTCAAGGTAAAGTTGCTCTCCTTATTCTTTTTTTTATTTTAAAATTCCTATTTCTGAGAAATCCATATATACTTACATTAAGCGACTGATATTTATCCCTCAATAACTTAACATTTATGATTAAGAATAAATGAGTTTTGTTTAATAATACCTTTTTACAATTATTACGTATATCCACCACGTATAGTCGTGGTGGAAGAAATATCAAGAGAGTAAGATGGACAATACCAACAACAATAGACATCTACTCAAAATGTATTTTACTGTTACTTGGTTACCGAGTTCGTTAAACAAGGTAATTATGATGTATTAAAATTATTATCATAATAAATCCTGTGGCAAAGATGCCTACATCCGTTTTATAATAAAATCATCTTATGACATTTAAGATCTGTGGATTCCAACTTTGTTAAGTAGGTTTTTACATGTGTCTCGACACTACCTGCCTGTATGTCATCTTCGCAATCGTATCTTACACAAATCGGCGCTATTACTGCTCTAAAATATTATAGTGTTTTATCTGGAAAGTCAAGATTTCGTGTAATTTGCATGCATAATACTTTGTAATATTAAAATATAATAATAGCCTTCAATGTTTAAGGTTTGATTGGTTGAAATGATAATTCTCATTGAGTCCAGTTAATATATTCGTACCGTTTTATTGCCACACATTCGTTACCAACTGATTGTCGGTTATTTGTCTAGACATCACAACTAGATCGAAACTATGTGGTTTAAGAACAACTGAAGTTAGTTGATATTAATGACCACTAGCTCTTCAAGATTATTGAAAAGAACATCAGCTGTTCTTCGCCCTTAGAGAAGAAGTAGTGACATTATATATTTTGGGAATTTTTATTCCTGCCGACTGCAATCGAACAGAAGCCAATAACTACTCTTGTCAGTATAGAGAAATCCCACCTATTACTGTATTATTAGCGATTGTATTTGGTCATGTACGAAAAAATTAGGAATTAATTTTATTAGCCACAATATACTCAATATGGATCTGCCATTCAGTCTAGAGACACGAAGTGGACGTGGTGCTCACTTTCATTTCTATTTATTTAATATAACTTATAGTAATGCATAACACAACAAACACTACTACGTTAATAACTTTGCAATAATTTTGGTAACTTTTAAAAAGTATTACTTTATTTATTATAAAATCTTATTTTTCTTATAGCGCCTTATTGAACCCACATTGACAACTACACAAGACATAACAACGCTTAATTCTGAACCTTCTACTTCACAATCTACTCACATCCCGCACGATGATGAAATTACTTTACTCAAGAAGGCGTCATCTGGTGAACTACGCACACGTTCAGGCCGTAAGGTTAAAAGAATTGGTGCACAACAAATTGATATTAAAGATGTTATACCCAAGAAGATCTCAAAAATTGAACAAAGTTCAAAACAGAAAAAACTGGTAGAGTTCATAAAGAAAGGACCACTATCACCTCGTAAGAAATGTACGAACTCTGAAACTAGTGAAATGCAAAAACTCAATGAAGAGACGCCAAAAACAAATATAATTGCCACTGCATTCGCTGACAAAAACAGTATAACCAATGTGCAAAGGGGCTTTAAAACACCAACCAAACAAATCATCAAGGGTTCCACGCCCATTAAACGTAGCGAATTCAAGAGTTTGGTTAAAAAGGAACTAAATTTTGACGAAGTTAAGACAAAAGTTTCACGTAGTGCTAAATTGCAAGAACTCAAAGCCTCTCTGTCACGCATACAAGAGTTGGAGAAAACTCGTAAAGCACAGGAGGAACGCAATCGTCTCTTACGTGAGGGTGTTACCGAAGTTAAGAAAACCCCAGTTGTGCAACTGAAAGAATTCGATACCATAGAACTAGAAATTCTTACCAGGTAAGGCTTGAGATTTATAAAATAATAATAATTTAGAAGATAGTTCTACGTATATATCTCTATCTCATTTAAGTATGTGTCTCTCATTATATGTCTTAATATTATTTTAGTCCTATTTAATTATTATATAATTTGTTTTAACCTGGTTTTCGTGCTCTCCACAAAATATAAAGTACAAAATTCCATTATTGCCGTAGTCGCTAAAAGACAACATGGCCTACAAATGAAAAACCCGGTAACATTAAACATTTTAACCATTCAGCAGCAATTGAGGTCATTTTATTATTTATTTTTATATTGTTTTTCGATGGCTTTAAAGTTATTTTTGCTTTAATTCATAGTTTTGGACTTACGTTAAAATGCTGCAATTGCATTTGTTGCGAGCAGAGAGTCATCGTCATCGCCGTCGTTGTCGTTGTCGATGTCGTCTCCAAGCCACATAAAAATATCTTAACGACAAATATCTCTTGAATGCTAGAAAAATGTATATTTACTATTTTTTTTATTTAATATTTTTTTTTTTTATTATTTCTTCGTGTGGAAATTATGCTGATTTAACAATTAGATAAGTCAGTCTTTTGCTTCATAAATTCATTTGATAAAGACAAGGTTCTATGCCATTTACGAAGGAATGATTTCTTCGTGTTGTTGTTGTTGTTATTATTGTCTTCGCAAACAACTTGTAACGGCCAGAAATAAGAGAAGATACATACGTTTATCCTTACAATTCAAGGGTAGTTTCCTCATGTAGTAGTCAGTTACATTTTCATAGATGTATTCCTTTTCCATATCTTTCTTTCTTGGAATAAAAATTTTATATTTATTTTAGCTTAACATTCAGGTAGAAGGAAAACTCGTTTGTGAGAAAACATACGGGTCATGTGGAATAACGAATTTTTTCATATATATGTGTTTAGCAGATTGCGTATACATACATATATATCCCTTTTTCTGTATATAAAAGATATATCTGTATATGTGAAATTCACTTAATTAGATTTGAAATCGAATTTCTTTTAACAAAGAAAAGATATTTATGTTTTCCCTTTTATAGATGATCGAATTATTATGAAAAGAGTTTTGCTACCTATTTATGTGGTATAAAAATAATTTATATAATCCATTATGAGTCTTAAAAAAAACTCATAAAAAAAAAATTTATATATATTTGGTATATTTTCTATCCACCAATTTCTGAGGTTTTTTATTTTATATTGACACTGGCCTTGGCTTGCATTTTAGCTGATTCATACTTTCCCAATTAAACAAAAAAAAATTATTTTTGTGAAATATTTTTGTTGTAGGTTTTATAAACCTAAATTAAATAATATAATTTTTTAAGAAAGTACACTATTTCATAATTTTAACATTTCAGATAATAATAATAATAATATAATGTATGTATATATTATAATAATAATATATAATATTAATAATATATAATATAATATATAATATATGTACTTATTAGATGTATATGTAGTATATATATCATATAAATATTTCAAATTTAATAATATTTAATAACAATATATCTAAATCTATATATGTCAATATAATCAATATATTTAAATCTATCTATATATATATATCTTTAAATATATCTATAAATATCTATAAATCTATCCATATATATGTATCTATATGTACCTATGAATCTATCTATATATTTCCATAATTCTATATACATCTATAAATCTGTTTATATATATTTATAAATATGTCTATCTATATCTATAAATCTGTCTATAAATTTGTTTCTATATACCTATAAATTTGTTTATATATACCTATAAATTTATCTATATATATCTACAAATCTGTATATATACATTTATAAATCTGTCTATATATATCTATAAACCTGTCTATATATGTCTATAAATTTGTCTATATATATCTATAAATCTGTCTATATGTTCTATAAATCTGTCTATATATATCTATAAATATATCTATATATATTTATGAATCTGTTTATATATATCTATAAATCTGTCTATATATATCTATAAATATATCTATATATATTTATGAATCTGTTTATATATATCTATAAATCTGTCTATATATATCTATAAATATGTCTATATATATCTATAAATTTATCTATATGTATCTATAAATCTGTCTATATATATAAATCTGTCTATATGTATCTATAAATCTGTCTATATATATCTATAAATCTATATATATGTATTTATAAAATGTCTATATATATCCATAAATCTGTTTGTATATATCTATAAATCTGTAAATATGTCTATATATAACTATAAATCTATCTATATGTATCTATAAATCTATCTATATATATCTATAAATCTATCTATATAAATATATATATATAAATATATATATATAAATATATATATATAAATACATATATATAAATATATATATATAAATCTATATATATAAATCTATCTATATCGACAGCTATACCTGTATCGATATCTATATAAATATATATCTAATTGCGAACGTATATTTTATGTATGTAAGATATATTTGATATAAACAAATATACTATATTCGCTATGATTATAAGATATATTTGATATATACAAATATACGATATTATATATTACGATATTATGTAATGAAATACCGAACTGCTCGGCATTTTATTTTGTTCGTTTTGGGTCCCGTTTTTTCCTCTAGAGCAATATATATAAACTTGTTTATTGTGAATAATTTTCGGATTTAAATCAGCCAATTATAAATATTTACAGTGCACGTCTGTACGAATCCAAGCACACTGTTAATTAAGGTCAAACTTATATTTATTACTATTACTTTATGTAACTCATTAGTTTTAGTGCTTGAATAAAGCATGTAAAACTTATTTAGAATTATTTTTTTTTTGCACTGATAAAATATGGTGAAGATGTTGTTATAAATAAGCTATAAATTGTAGTTGATGATCACAATAACACAAATTGATCTGTGATTGTTTTGAGGGTCTGTCAGGAGTCTACTTCTTCAATATTGAAACTTTATGATAAGTAATAATTAAGACTGATAACAATATTTTTGTTATTTTTATGTAAATAAAATTAAAACAGACTTTAATGATATGGGAATAGGTCTATAAAGAAGAGACGATCGTTAACATATTATAAGTCATAGTGCAATTATCTCATCATATCTCAAATAAAGTGATATTTGCAAAATTAAAATTTAGAGATAATGAAGTTGTTCTTCTAGATTAACATAAGACCACTTCGAACACTTCTAATAAGAAAATAATTTATAATATAATGAATATAGGAGATAAAGTCTTATAGGTTTGTAAATTAAAGCTTAATTTAAGAAAATTTTTTATTTCTTAAACTGAGAAGTACTATTATTTGCGTTCCAAGAACAGCAGGGTCTAGATTCCGTAACCACTTGTCAACTTCGATGACCTAGTACTGTTCAACACTCCCTATAAAGACCACAAAAGCAGTTCTTTACGAGCTACAACAATAATGACATTGTTTACGTATCCAAAATTTGTAAAAAAATTTATTATTTAATGAGAAAGACATTTTGAATAGAAAAATATATATCCATATTATATAAATATTAATTATTCATATTTATTAACATTCTTTTAATGTAAATTTTTCCTTTTTTCCCATTTCAGTCCCTCAAAAACACACAAAACACCTACAAAACGGACACCACCAACACCAAACAAAAATGAGCTTATGTCACCACGTCATACGGACGTATCCAAACGTGTGCTCTTTAGTCCCGCTAAAAATGGTACTCCCTCAAAGTTGGTGGTACCGCCAGCTTATCAACGTTTCTTAAGTCTGATTGAGACAAGCAAAGCTGGACAATTGCCGCTACCCTTCAAGTACAGGCATTTAATAGAAATTTTTAAAGGATTGGACTCAGTGTGTGCTATGTTCCATAACCGCAAAGAATGCATCACATTTAAGAAACTTAAACCCGCTGTACAACGTATGCTTCGCAAGAATTTCCATGAATCGCACTTGGCACAAATAAAATATTTGTATCCAGAAGCTTACAACTTTACACAAGTGAAAATGCGTAATTATGGTTCCGCTTCCAAGGCCGATTACTTCCAATTAGTGGTTGTGCCTAATGTGGAAAATGCGTCCGATAAACAAACTATGACCAAGATCGATGAGGACAATATACTAGCTAGTGGACAAAGTACTGCTATGAATCCACAAGTAATGACAGAACGTTTACAACGTTTCCAATGTATACTTTTAGAACGCGTTAAGGATGAGCATAATAAGTTCTTAAAATCACTGGAACCACCACTAACAATACCAAAAAATAAGATAACGCGCTGGCATCCAGATTTTGATTTAGAAAATTGTGACGAAATTGAGTGCGCACGCCTGCCACAACCACCTAACATGGAGAAATACTCTTCCGCACGTGATATACTTTCCACGGCAAGGAATCTATTCAATTGTGCCACACCTATGGAACGTGCGCTAGAACGTTACGAAGCAAAAGTTGAGGCAGAACGCATTGCAACAGAAAATTTAATTAATAACCAAAAGAACGTAACAATAAGTTTTACACAAACCACAAGTACGGGTGGAGAGCTGTTAGCAAGCAAAACAGATCCACTGGCAGCAACTACAACTAAACAATCTACCAATACATCACAACCAACAGCAATGCAACCAGCGCCAATTGATGTCACGACCACGTTATTGAAAGGTGTGCCTAAATCTCTGCTGGAGAAAATACGTGCAAAACAAGCTGCTAAAGCGCTGGATGCAATGACACGTCGCCCTTCACAGGATCAAGAAGCGACTAAGTACTCTAGATTACCAGAAATGGCGAGGCATTTACGTAATGTTTTCATCACGGAACGCAAAGGGGTTCTGACGTTGGAAATTATCATTAAAAAAATACAAAACAGTTTCCGTACCTCTTTGCTGCCGCAGGAGATTGAGGCGCATCTTAAACTGATCGCCAAGGAAATCCCAGAATGGATTGCATTTCATGAAGTACGCAAAACTATGTATCTTAAAATTGATAAGAACTTGGAAATGAATGAGGTCATCAAAAAATTAGAAGAACTAGCAAATTCAAAGAGTAAATAGCACTCACCTATTTGACAAATGCAAGGAATAAATGGCCTATGATCCATTTGGATAATATAAGAAATTGACATAAGTTCTTTTTCGTCGTTGTAGTATTTTTACTATTTCTTATTTTATTTGTTACAATTTAATATATGTGTTAAAAATTTATTTTATTTTTATAATTTATATTAAATTCTAAAATTTTTCAGACAGCTAATATATTTTTTATATGCATATTTATACAATTTTATGTCATATATGTAGAAGGATAATAGCAATATAGAAGGATAAAAAAATGGTATTTTTATATTATATTTATAAATTACTTAAATATAATCTTTAAAAATTGCTTGCAAAAATGTAATTAATTAAATTAATAGTTATAATATTATTAATTTAAATTATATGTTATATTATAATTAATTTCCATTATATATAATATCATAATTAATTTAAATTATAATATTATTAAATATATCATATTATAATTATATATGATATTATAATTCAAATTATATATAATATGAATAATTTAAATTATATGACACTATGATTAATTTAAATTAAGTTTAATATTAAAATTAATTTGATTTATATTAATATAATTAATTAAAATATAATAAATTAAAATATAATAAATTAAAATATAATAAACTTTAATTATACTATAATTAATTTTAATTATGTTAATATAATTAATTTTAATTATGTTAATATAATTAATTTTAATTGTATTAATATAATTAATTTGAGTAATATTTATATAATTAATTTTAATTATATTTATATAATTAATTTTAATTATGTTTATATAATTAATTTTAATTATACTAATATAATTAATTTTAATTATATATAATATAATTCATTTAAATTATGTTAATATAATTAATTTTAATTATACTAATATAATTAATTTTAATTATACTAATATAATTAATTTTAATTATATATAATTTATAATATAATTCATTTAAATTATATGTAATATAATTAATTTAAACTATAAATAATGTTATAATTGATTTGAGTTATAAGTGATATAATTAATATGAATTATAAATGATATAATTAATTTAAATTACTAATGATATTATAATTAATTTAAATTATAAATGATGTAATTAATTTAAATTATAAATAATGTTATAATTAATTTAAAGTATAATTAATATAAATTAGAATTAATATTATAATTAATTCATTTCAATTATAGTTAATGTCATTATAATTAATTAATTTTTATATATGATGTTATGATATTTTGAATTTAATTTTCAAAAATTCGTGACTTTTGAGGACCATTTTTTGCTTGTTTAAATTTGTTTTAAATAGAATAATGAAAGTTATTTATGTTTCTCTAGACGTACTTTATTATAAACATACACATTAATTTACATAAACCACTTGTACTTTCAAAAATAAAGAAAAAACTAACAAATTTAAATGTATTCAATGTGTTCTACTATACATTCTACAATAATGTAATAACCACTAAAACCTTCCAGAATTCTTATAGTACTGATTGTATACATATACACAATAAAAACAGATTAATCTAAAAACTACGCTAATATTAGTTACTAAGGTAATGCAAGAAATCACTTTACTAGATATGTCCTTATGATTGCAAATCCACAATATGTAAATCTTGTGCCCTCGACCTAAAAAGAATCGTGCTTTTAAATTAGGAGATTGGGATTGTTTGTAGAGCAGATATACTACCAGAGCACCCTACGAATTTTCCTTAAAAGGAGATACTCGAAGGTAACCTAGGCTTATCTAGCTTAGGCTTCAATCGTGAATCTTCTGAAGTTTAAGAGCCGAAATCAGGAACTGACATAAACGTGGTGATACATTCCAATTGAGAACCGCGTTTGTATATCATAATTCATTAATTTAATTTGAAATACTTATTTGTTTATTGAAAGCCCATAGAAACCGTATCATCAACTGATGAAATGTTATAGGAGTTAATTGGCTAAGATTATAGCTTAAGATTAACTGGTATTTGGTCCCGAAAACTGGTATTTAGTTCGAAAGTATGTGTTTGATAAAGAAGATTATTTTTCGATTGTTAGTATGTAGGTTTCCCTAATTGAATCTTTTAATCTTGCTAGACCTGAGTATTTGCCTATAAGCTATAACGAATATAAACTATAGATATTAAATGTGTAAAACTTAATATTCAGTTTAAGAAATTAAAGAAGTCTAATCTGTCAACTAACTGAATGCCTTGGTTTTATCCTGCCTTACACTTAAAAATAAAAGTTCAATATTAGATATGGTGCGCTTCCGATATCCTGAGTACGCTGATTTGAGAAAGAAAGCAACTTTTTCCACTACGCTGTATGCTATATTTCTAAGTTTACAGCCTGATATCTTGAAAACTCAGCTATATTGATATATAACATAGAAGAAAAAGTTGTTTTTCGTCGTTAAAGAAACGTTCCCGGGAATCAAAACCATGCCATTATTGGTCATCTATTAAGATTAACTGCTATTTGATTGATTATTTGTTCCTTTCTGTTCATTTCATTCACTTCACAACTTTTTTCACACTTAATATTTGGACATAATTACTACTACAATCAAAATCTATACGTTTAGCACCTAATAGTATTACAATCACTACGTTAATACGTTTGACATAACCATTAACTCATTTTGAATATCACGATGGGTAGCATGACATCTATTTGTAATATATTTTCATTGATTACCAAAATAAGGGTTCAATAAAATTGATCTGTTTTGTTATCTTTAGAGATGATTTTAGTGGGTTTAAGTTTCACACTGTGGCTTTCTATGCTTCCCACTAACTCACTCACTTATAAAAAAGAACTATATGGCAAAAAGGTTATCTAATATTCTATGATATATTAGATATCTTCATTTATATCCACATATTATGTTAAAAATTTCTTATCAAAAATATTTAAAATTTTTTACGAATTTAAATTTTTTCCAATATGCAACATGGGATATATTTAATAACAATTGTATCAATAATAAAAACATTTTACAGATTTGATTTAGTTTTGACTTATACCATAACTTCTGAAGACCACTGTATTATTTCAGTGCTAAACATAAAACAACCCTGTTGAATAAATCCCGCGAAATAATTTCCTACTAATTTGTTTACATTTTTAACAAAACTTGAATTTTATTTTTGCTTAATATTTTAAAAAACAATTTTGTCATTATATAGTGTGAAAAGTTATAGTATAAATAAATTTTAATTTTGTTATATATTTTATTGAGTTTTTAAAATAATTATTGATAATGACGGAATCTGAAGCAACCGACGCATGCATACCGGAGCCCACGACAGAAGTTTCCGGTAAAATCAAAGCCATTGGAAAGGATTCAGTGCATAAAATATGTTCTGGTCAAGTTGTTTTGAGTTTAGCAGTTGCTGTTAAGGAATTGGTAGAAAATGGTATTGACGCAGGGGCTACTATTGTTGAAATCAAATTACGAGATCAAGGACTGGAATCCATTGAAGTCAGTGACAATGGCAGTGGTGTTGAGGAGCACAATTTAGAAGGAATGAGTAAGTGCGATTTGTTGCTATAAAGATATATACATATATTGACTTATATGAGTTTGTCTACTTTTACTTTTGTTAGCTGCTAAATATCATACATCGAAAATCAGGGAATTCGTGGACTTGCAAGGCGTGGAGACTTTTGGTTTTCGTGGAGAAGCTTTGAGTTCTTTGTGTGCTTTATCTGATATGACTATTGTAACGCGACATAAAAACACAGATGTAGGTGAGTAATATTATAAAAAGTAAAATATTTTAGTAATATCTCTAATGAACTCCAATTGAAATGGAGTGATAATAATAGGCAATGAATGCACTCTGACCTAAAAGATCTATTTTTCACCTAAAGGCCCAACTGTTTTAGTTGTAGACAATTTATAAATCTCGTAATTGCTGTGGGCTTAATTTCACCTATTTAATTTGGGACTGAGATGCCGCTTCCAAGGTATTTAAGTCTACGTTATGTCGCTGCTGGGCAGTTACACAGAATATATTCTGATCATTCCATCTCTTCATGAGAGAGTCGACAGGAATCACTTTATACCACACCTATATTTTTTCATATGGTAATTGAGTCTACAGTGTCCTGTAACATATAGCTCACATAGTCTAAATTTTCAATCTATTGCATATAAGTAGTTTTAAATATTAATATATTATATCTTGTATACATCCACAAAATTCTAGAGACAACACTTGGATCTAATATTCATTTTTAAATAGTAAATTATTTTATTTATTATCAATTCAAATAATTTATTAAAATAATCTATTTAATAAATTAATAATGACTTAGTCAATTAAAAATTTAATTAGTAACTGATTTAATCAATTATTAATTTTATATATAATTATTGATTATTATTTATAAGAGATTTTATTATATTATTTATATCAATTCAAATTATTTATTAAAATAATATCCTTAACAAATCAATAATAATTTAATTAATTATTAATTTAATCGAGTACTAAATCAATCAATCAATTATTAATGGAATCTATATTATTGATTACTATTGATAATTGATATTATAATTTTTTCTATTATCAATTCAAATCTCTATTAATAGAATCTATTTAATAAATAATATTTAATCAATTATCAATTTAATCAGTTATTAATTTTATCAATTTTTAATTTAATCTATATTATTGTTTATTATTTATAGTAGATATTGTTATTTTATTATTATCATATTAAATTTTTATTGAAATTATCTCCTTTAAAAATCAATAATAATTTAATCAATTAATTTTAATCGGGTTTTAAGTCGATACAAAAAATTAATAAAATAAAAAACATTTCGTTGTTTAAAGTCCCTTAAATTTTTTTATTGCATACATTTCAATCTACCGGCTAAATCATTTCCAGGTTACATGACCCGAAGCCCGATCAAAATTACTTAACAATATTAAATAATTAGAGCGATAATAATTATTAATTATAAAAAATACTTTAAGGTATTAAACTTGAGTTGGACCATGAAGGGAAAATAAAGAAACGTTCAGCGTGTGCACGTCCAGTTGGTACCACAGTAACGTTGACAAATCTATTCTCCACATTACCAGTGCGTAAAAGAGATTTTACAAAGAATATAAAAAAGGAGTTCTCCAAAATGTGTCAAATGTTGCAAGCTTATTGTTTAGTGTCCAAAGGTGTACGCATCATTTGCACCAATCAAACAGCAAAAGGCAATAGATCGACCATTATGCAAACTCATGGTTCACAGAGTGTGCTAGCAAACATAAATGCCATATTTGGCAGCAAGCAAGTAGCAGATGTCATAGCATTGAAATCAGCATTTAATGAAAATGAAACCACAACGGAGCAGAGCATTATTGCTGACCTAACTAGTGACACTGGCGATAGCATGCAAATCTCCAATGAAGATGTGGAACTCTTAAAAGCAGCAAATTTTCAACTTGACGGTATTGTTTCCAGCTGTAGTCATGGTTCAGGCCGTGCAGCAAAAGATCGACAATACTACTATATAAATAATCGTCCTTGTGATCCAAGAAATGTGTGTATTTTTCTAATAATTATTATTTTATTATATTAATTTATATATTCTTCGTTAGATTGCAAAGACAGTCAATGATGTGTATCATCGTTATAATGTACAACAATATCCTTTTGTCTATTTAAACGTATTGTTGGCACATTCAGATGTTGACGTTAATTTAACACCTGATAAACGTCAGCTATTGGTTAATAATGAGAAAATTCTACTAATTATGATTAAAAAGGCTTTACTTAATACTTACGGAAATATACCGTCGACATATAAAGTACAAAACTCGTCAATAATGAGCATGATTAAGGTGGAACCAAAAATTAAAGTTGAAGTCGATGAAAGTATTGTACCTATAAGTACAGCGCAAAATTTTTTATCGGCTTTATCGCAATGGAAACGTACTGGAAATACTGAAAGCAAACCTCCACCCACATTGGCGGCGGCCAAGAGAAAGTCTGAAGAAGAATTAAATGCACAATCACAAAAATTACAGAAAATACAAAGCTTTCTAACGCAATCTAGAGAGGAAGCTAATAAACTGTACGCTTTTAAATCCGATAGTGATACTGATGATGACGAAGCTGGAAATCAATCAAAGAATGACAGTTCTTTTAATATTGAAAAAATTAATAAATGCTCTGCAGGTAAATATTTAAGAAATTTTTATCATTTTACACCTCTTTTCATTGGGTGTTTAACTTAGTTTTTTAAATTTAATAAGAGATGGCGCAACTTTTGTATTAGACATTCTTTTACAATGTTACTTAGGCGTTTTACAATCTTGTCATTAATATTAAATTATTCTTGAAAGCGTAAACAACATATGTGTTATGTTTATAGGATGATTATTATTCTGTAGAGGGAATTGAAATACCTAAAGTCGTTTATTTAATTAATTTGATGACGAAGTTCGATTTCTAGAGCATTCGGACTGACAACATCTTGTCTCGGACACGCTATTCTAATTAACTTTCAATTACGCTATATATTAATATAACTTAGTTTTTGAGATATTGGGCATGATATATTCAAGACACTTAAAAAGAGATCGACGAATGCTTAATAAAAAGAGGGCTCTATGTTGCTCAAATTGTGAAGCACACAAGCTTATATTGCTTAGAAAGTAGTTGATTATGCTCCTTTACAAGAAGCATTTTTCATTATGCTTGAAGAGAGTAAACATAAAACATCCGATAGCAACTGGTCCAAATCTGCAAGACTGCATTTTGTCAAGATTAGATATTGTTCCAAGCTGACTCTACGGGTATAAAAGGTATGAGGACAGAGGATGGTGGTGGAAATATGCAAACCTAATCACATCGGAAAATACCAATTGTTATTGTGTTAGCCCGTAGGGATCTGCTCGTAAAATCCTTTTGAGGGATGGTGAATAACACTTAGTTGTCGAAACTGAAGACTGGTTCCGAGCCGAAGAGCCAGCCGTTTTTGGAACATGGAACTAGTCTGGTTTGATTGAGAAATAAAAACATGATTTATGTACTCGTTCTGGTTAATATAGAGATTTTCGGAAAATACCAGTAGATCTCTTCGAATTACGACAATAATAATAACAACAATATTGTATGATTTGGAAATCATTTGATATTATTGAACTGTCTTTATGATATCAATATGATATCTATATGTGAACTAAAAATAAAAAATATTAATTATTTTCTCTATATTACAGAATATGATGCACTGACAAAAAAATCTTTACTCAACTCATCCACTATTGTTGAACGCATAGATTGCAAGGTATTAACACCAGCGAAACCACAAATAAAAATTATAGCACCTAAACCAGTTGATTATGCAGAAGACAACGTATTGAACTCAGAGAAATCCACAGATAGTGTTAGTGAAGAAATCGTACCATTATCAGAAACAAAAATAATAAAATTAGATAGCGATTCTGATAATGCTCAGAGAAATATATTTTCTAACACACAGATGCGTACAACAATAGCTGAAATAGAATTTGGTTTGAATGCTGAAGCGACATTGAAAAAATCGATGAAAAACAAAGCTAAACTGGATAAATTACGTTTTAAAACTGATATCAGTCCAAGTCAAAATGAAAATGCTGAAGCAGAACTACAGAAGGAAATATCAAAAGACTCATTTGCTACAATGGAAATAATTGGTCAATTCAATTTGGGTTTCATTATAGTTAAATTAGATGCAGATCTCTTTATTGTCGATCAGCATGCCACCGATGAAAAGTATAATTTTGAGACTTTGCAGTCCACGACTGTATTGCAAAATCAGCCACTTGCTGTACCACAACAACTGGAACTGACAGCTGTGAATGAAATGATCCTACTTGATAATTTGGAGGTTTTCGAAAAGAATGGTTTTAAATTTCAAATCGATCAAGACGGTAAGTCAGAACCAAATATTAACACATATTTAATTGATTATATGTAATATGTTTACTATTGCTTCCGAATAATTTCTGAATGGTATCTAGCATCTGGTATCGTAGTTCATTGAATTTCGAGGGATGAGGTATCAGTTCCAGAAATATTATTAGCTTTAAAATGATTATGAACTTTAGACTGATAAATAACTTTTGATTTACTCTGTTTAATCTACTCGACTTCGTTTGAATCTCAGATTTGAATTTTAACATATATTATGTTGAATTACTTCCCCAGTTGTAATTTTGATATCCCGTTTTCTTCTCATGAAGTTGTGTGCCCTTGTTTAATTACGGGACTCAACATGTCCAGCTATATGCACCAAATTCGAAAAATCTTTAAATCATTTTTATATTCACATAGCCACTTGCTCCCACTACATTTTAGCCGGCTGATGCCCCAACTAACTGTTAGGTATTGTTTATCTTATCTTTTTGTGGTTTTATCCTAGAGTTAGTATTTAAACCAATTTTAGTCCCTTATGGTGGTGATTAGTTCTGATTATATTGACTAGAATAAATTATTTTTTTATGATATCAAAAATATGATATATCAGCATATATTGAATATGATATATGAATTGATAGTTTTTAGAATTATATTTCTTCTTAGAATTATATTTTGAAATGATTCTAACCTTGATATATCGAGAAGTTGCTCAAAATAGCAGAATCCACTAAATCTCTTATTACAGCCTTGTAGCCGTGAAACCAGAATCGGTCAAGAATTTCATATCAATTATACACAGCCACTGGGCCTTCACTAGACTTCTTAGAACTATATTACAATATTTCAAAAAGTTGCTAAATAGCAGAATCCACTAAGTTTCTTGTTAAACCGATGTAATCGGGAAATCGAATTCGCGCAAGAATTTCAACTATTTTACACAGCCATGGGGTGTTCATTAGTCTTCTTAGAGAACTATATTTTGATATGATTGAAATCTGAATATTTCAAGAACTTGCTCAAAAGAGCAGCATCAATACTTCACAGATATGTCTTTTTGATAAAAAAAATATATTAATCTGTTAGTGGAAGAGTTGAGGAAGACTCGCATAAAACTATATTTGTAAAATCTAACCATGTGCTTAACTTTTTCGCCAGACATCTATATACTACATACCACCTAACAGTGTTATTTTTATATTATCAGAACTTTTTGCCAGTGCAATAATAAAATTATAGTCATGGGTCTGCAAGTATATTTATCCGTCCCACCACACATACCCCATTGAAACCAGTTACTGAGTTGTCAGAAAGGCACAAAGTTCATTAACTTAAATTGGGTGCTGACATTTGGTATTAAAGTTTTAATTTAGAAATTATATTCATATTTATCTTTAGCTCATTTTAAAGCTTTCGTCCCCAGTCTGTTGTTTAAATCGCTACAGTAATACCATAATCGTATTTGATATTAGTAGCATGCTAATGTGTTTTAAAAAGCATTAATCTCTCTTCTTTTTTGGAAGTTATATCTCTATTATATAAACTTAATAATAATTATAACAATTCTATAACTTAATATTATATATTTTTTATTTTTTCAGCACCACCTACTAAAAAAGTACGATTGCTTGGAAAGCCTGTTAGTAAAAATTGGGAATTTGGCAAGGAAGATATTGACGAACTTATATTTATGTTACATGATGCTCCTGAAGGTACAGTGTGCCGACCTTCCCGTGTACGAGCTATGTTTGCATCAAGGGCATGTCGCAAGTCTGTTATGATTGGAAAGGCATTGAATAAGTCAACTATGAAAACACTTATAAGACACATGGGAGAAATAGAACAACCATGGGTAGGTAGAAATAATATACAATCACTACATACTATACTTTCCAAATTTCGCTTCTCGGATATTAGTATCACTCTTTCAATTATTAAACTGACAATTGAACATAAATACCAAGGGTTAGCAAGGAAAGCTTGCATATATAAATCTGACTACGAAACTTATATGGTTCAAACTGTAACAAATTAGTATCAGTTAGTTACTTAAACTAAAGCCGGACCAACTCAGTATTACGATATCGTTGCTGACAGGTCATTATTGGTTAGAACAGCATGCAATAAGACTTGTTCTATCCTCTAACGACTTTTGTCGGTATTATGGCTTTGCAAAAGACGACGAAACTGTACTTGGACTCTTGTGTTAGTATCTATCATTCGCTAGAAAATGGGTCCAGATACCCGTTCTTAAGGACCCCTTCTAAGTACCTTGAAGCGGTTATTTCTTCAAATTAGGGGCTTATCAAAGTTTTTAGGTTTAAAAACTTGAGGCAACTTACCAAGTTGTTTTTCATTTACTTAAATGGTAGAGTCGTATCTTCTCAAAAGAACGCAATTACTGGGTTGTTGCAGATTGTATCGTCGCTCCTTAGGAATCCATTTAGGCCCATTGTATTAGCCTATGCGGAAATAGTCAGAGGTTTAAAACCACTTTGAACCTTTGGCAACGTTTATAATGTTTTTTAAGAGAGGTTCTTGTAGTTGGCCATGATTCTTAAAACAGAAATTCCTTAAAGTGTTAAGAGAAGCAGATAGGAGGCGTTTTCATCCACCTTTCCATAACTGCGACAAATATAATTGATAGAGAGATTCAATCTTCTAACATGGTTACCTGATCTGCAATGACCTGTACGTAATCCTACCACAAGACTGACATCTCTGCGGAGCATCTCAATGACAGAATTGGACTTTCTTTTAATGTAACGTACCCAAATTGATAACAGATGCCCACATATCGTTGAGCGTTTTAATCTTTTTTAAAAAATTCAGAACAGAGAAAGAATTCAGTAACAACTACTACCAATCATTTAGTAAGGTAATTACAACCATTAAAGTGATTATTTCTGTCTGAAGTAAAAGCTTTGTCTATGGCATCACAACGAGCCAGTATCATAACATAACTATATAGTAATAATATGCGGTATACGATCCAATTTTTAAAAATATTCAATCTCAAAGAGGTTCGGTTTCATAACAATTTTTATTTTATGAAGAAAATGTTCACAGTATCAAAAATTTTTATTTGATTTTTTATTTGGAAGACCGATGTATATCGAATAATATAGTTCTTTCTTATAATATAGGTGGTAATTATCTTGTCTTGCCTTTTCAATTATTGTACCACTACTACTTTTATTATATACAAACAATATAAATACATTATAACTATTAATTAAATATAATTCAGTTATTTTAAAAATTCATCGTACTTTGGATTTAAATCCATTTGAGATTGAGCGCGCCACTTGTGATATATCTCGATTTCTTGTCTCCGGTAGATAATAATAAGTGACTACAAATAATATCGCGCACGTTATTGAAAATGGTAGGAAAACCCAAGCACCCCAAGCTACTTGTAGAGTTGGAAAAGCCATGCAAAGAATAAAACAGCAACCCCAACAAGATATGCTACTCAGAGACATAGCCACAGATCGCGGTGCAACTTCAAAAAGTTCTAAAAAAATTATAATATTATACTAGTATGGTATATGTATTGTATAAAATGATTATTCCAATTTACCTGAAGCAATAAATGGTGGTATTGGTCCAATACCTAACTGAAATGCAATTATATATAGGAAAATACAAGCTATGCAGCCAGTTGCAAACCAATCAATGTAATCCTATTGAATAAAAAAGGTAATAGAGTTTCACTTTATTAGGATTAAACGTAGGATTATTTTATATAAAATTATCTGAAGGCTAAAGTTTTTTTTCAATAGATGTGAAGTGGTCTTAATTCCAAGAGCACTAATGATGGGTATTTCAGACAAAAATCCAAAAAAAACAAGAATAATAAAAAAAAAATGTTGTTGTTGCAATTCACTACTGTTCCATAAAAACCTCTCTCAATAGTTTATATTAAGAATTTAGTTTCTTTCGTAAAAACCGATATTAAAAATCGATTTAATTATTGAATTATAAATTATTGAAATATCTATTTAAAAATAATTTATTTATATGTATTACCAAAAAAAAAAAAATGCTTCTATATTTTTAAATAAAAAATTTTCTATACTCACCATATACTTGAGCATTATAGCAAATGAGAAAAGAAATATGCCGCAACAAATTGATGAGCCCAACATTAAAGGACGACGATTTACTTTAGCCATTAGATAGGGATTAAATAAACCGACACCCAAATTAACAAAACCAACGGCCAGATTGGTTAATTCTGCAGCTTCAGCACTCATTCCTGCTCTTTTAAATATCGACACCGAATAGTAAAATATCTAAATAAACAAACACAATCCATTATAAGATCTCCATCAATTATTAAATATTTTAATTTACCGCATTTATACCAGAAAGCTGTTGTCCTCCTTGATAAACGCATACTATGAATATAGGCAGCAGCAATGCTGGATTCTTTAAGACTTCACCAAAACTGCTAGTTTGATTTTTAAGGTTTCTTTCGGTTTCCATTTCATCAATTTCCTTTGTTATTACATCTGACTTATCGTGTCCACGTAACAG
Source organism: Teleopsis dalmanni (assembly GCF_002237135.1). NCBI lineage: Eukaryota > Metazoa > Arthropoda > Insecta > Diptera > Diopsidae > Teleopsis > Teleopsis dalmanni. The sequence continues at coordinate 76,764,282 of NC_051847.1, read as the reverse complement.
TTCCAATTGCCTGTGAGCAGCCTTATTATTCCGTTTTACAATGTATAACCATTTGGGACTTTCCGGAAAATAACAAACTGGCGCAAAACAAATGATAACTAGAATAACATAAAAACTTATAGCGATGTGCCATTTATCTGCTGCACCAAAGACGCCATTCAAACTGCAAACTTGTCCAACCACCACACCCACCGTAAAACCCATACCATTTAGTACACCTAAGGTGCCACGTAAGGATAGTGGGGCTAATTCACAGAGATACACAGGCAAACTTGATGTTGTTAAACCAGCAGAGATGCCAACTATAAAGCGTCCAATAACTAAAAGCTCAACTGATTTAAACAAGCGACAACAGTAGAAGAGTATTGCCCCATTGAGCAGAAGACTTGCACAAAGCAACATACATGCTTTTCTGTTTAGAAGAAAATTGATTGATTTACCTATATGAGAATCAACTAAACGAGTGATTTTACCTGCCAAATTTGTTTGACATCCATGCACCACCAATAGCACCTACAATACCGCCTAGCAAAAATACTGAAACTATGGCCGACCATAATGTATTCATAGCAGCATCTGAGAGCACTACGGAATATTGCATGCGCAGCACATCACTGCACCAATCGCATATTACCTACAAATAGATTTGTTGTATATTTTCTTATGTGTTAGGTTATTTTTTTTTTCAGAGAAAATACAGTAGCTAAATTATTCATAACTCCAATGCAGTAGCCACCTGGTAAAGCTGTACCCAATGTTAAAGCAACACCGGTAACTGCCAAACGTGTAGTCCATTCTCCTGTTTTCTTTTCCTGTTAATGTATGTGAAATATTAGCAAGAGAACTTCTAACAAAAAAATATCTCAAGAAGTCATTAGGTACTTACCATATTAAGGTTCAACAACGGCGTTTGAGTGAGTACAACTGAAGCACAACAACCAAACTAAATAATTCACATTGCATACTTGCCATGAACCTGAAATATTCTCTGCTATTTAACTCTTCCCACCTTGTTTACATCGAATGATTTATACACCTTTGATAAGCTTCACAAGATTAGCAATGCACGCTTGTCTGCTAATCGCAGTTGTGAAGATCAAGAAGGCGATAGCGATATATATAACATAATGCAATTTAATTACGAGCTAGATTTTTTAGATGCTGGATGAATTGCATCATACAAAATCTGTCTAGTAACTGCTATATTTTAAGAAATATATTTTTATAAACTTAGATAAGAAAAGCTCGTATAATTTCTATTACTAATAAATCAATTTTGCTTACAGAATTGTCCTCATGGTCGACCTACTATGCGCCATCTGGTTAATATTGCTATGTTACATGATGAAAACGATCCCGAAGAGCAGGATGAATGATTTATATTTATAAACTAAAATGTTATTTTTATGATTTTTATTTGTAATTTTACAAAATTACTTGCTTTGCATATTTTAATAAATTATACATATTTTACACTTATACATTTGTATTTGTTATTTCAGATAATAACTTTTCCAACAATCATGTTTGAGTTATTTTATTAGATTTTATCAACAAGCCATTGTTTATACAATAACAGAGAAAAAAGCCAGCTATAACCTAAACGCTTATCGTGCGAAAGATATTAAATCCACTATTTGCAGTTGACAGTATCACACCGGGGAGTTGTGGGTGCCAATGCAGTTCCTTAATCTCTTTTTGACCTTGATGTATAAAAAGTAATTGCGGTGGTAGATTATTTATTTCATCATCGTTTTGTGATTGTGTAACCTCTTGATCAGCATCTTTCTCAACTGCTAAATCCCAAAGCGCAATTTGATCATCATCTCCGCCAGAAGCTAAAACTGTCGCATCGCGTGGATTCCACTCTACAGTAGTGACATGATCAGTATGATGTTTAAATGTAGCAATGGGTTTTTTAGTTTGAAATTGACGTAGATCCCAAATATGTAAAAATCCATCATCACCGCCACTTGCTATAAAAGGTTCAGTACGATTCCAAGAAATGACATTTATATCACTCTGATGTGCATTGTCACAGGTTAACATGCAAGCTTTTTGTGGCGCGGCACGACAATCCCAAATACGTATAGTCTTATCAACAGAACATGAAGCCAATACACTGCTTTCATTTGGACTCCATTGTAGGTCTTCAACAGATGCTGTATGCCCCACTAAAGGGCGTTGATCTACTTTCCAACTGCCATCTTCTTGTGGACTCCAAATGTGTATATCACGTCTAAAACAAAACAACAAATTAATTAGTATTAGAATATATATTATTATAGCTAAAATTACTTGCAATCGCCAGTAGCTAAAACACCTTCTGTACAACTGCTCCAATCAACAGCAAATCCCTCTTTCTGATGACCACTAAATGTGTAAACTGGTTGTACTGGTTCATTTGCCACCTCACGTTCATATTGTTTAAGCAATTGTGCATCTTCTATAGCTTGTAATTGTTTGGATAAATTCCATATATTAACACGTCCAAGTTCGCTCCAACTTGCTGCAAAAACTGTGTTACCGATACGTTTTGCGCGTATACGATTTACGCAGCCCTGATGTTTAATAAGCGCACATGTCATATTCGGTTGTTTATGTTGTTCTCTATTCGGCACATCATCTTCATCGTCTTCCAGCTCTTCATTATTATCATCATCGTTATCATCATCTTGCGTTTTATGCAAATTATCCATTTTCATCACAATTAAATTATTGACATGTGTGCGAGCTGCTTGTGTCCCAGCCACCATGTATGCAGTCAATGGAAATTTTTCTCGTGTCTCTCCCAATTCATCGGGTATAATATCAAAACTGAGACAAGGTGCACCGGTCGAAGCTTGATGTAACATAACATATGCAGACTCATCACAAACCAATTCCTCATCCTTGTCTAAAGGTTTACCCGGCAAATATACTTCCTTTGGTTTGTTTGGTTCGCCTTCATCGCTATCGTTTTCCATATCATCTGAATCTTCATCATCTTCAGCTTCAATGTATTCCATTTCAACTTCTTGATTTTCCATATTTCTTCACTATTTTGAAACAATTTATTTATTTAGTTTAATAAGAAAACAACAAATGATTGGAGTTCTCTCGCAGCTGTATGAGTGTTTTGTTTTGTTTTGAGCACGTGTGTGGAAAGTGTTGCCATATTTGTTAAATTAATTTGTCGTTACCACTAGCTGGAAATAATGTTTCTTGTCATATTCCGAATATTGTTTAAAATTTGTGTTAAACATGAAAATCATTTGTTCCTGATGCTGTACATTACAATGTATAAATTTTATGTAATATGTATGTTCACACCTCAAAATAAATGGAGTTTAATTAGCTTTTTTAAAAATTAATGTAAACACTATAACGAAAAAAGTATCAAATATCAAAATGAATGAATTATTGTGCTGAATTGAGTCATTTATCTCGAATATTATTGTATCGACAACGCAATTAATTACTATTGCTCTAATAGCTCAACATAATTTAGACGTGCTGAATAATAAATCAATCAAATTATTAATTTGATGTATTATTATAGATAATTTTTTTAAATATAAATGAAACTCTTTCAATAATAGTCTATTACATAAATTATAATTATAACTAAACGTTTGTTTTTAATTTATTCTTTTTATATACACTTCACTCAATAAGAATTAGTTTATTGTATGCACAAACTCATTACTGTGTTTAATACAATCATTGAAAAGTTAATGCACTTGGTACGGTTCATATTAAAATAAACGACACATATGATGAATGGTAATGAGAATAATTTCCCATATAAATGACTCAATATAAATAAATCAATGATGTATAAATATTTTTTTCCACAAGGAAAGCACCAAAATTAAAATATTTTTTAAATTTTTTATATGTAAAATATAAACAAACAAGCTATTTCACATACATAAATTAATTCATGACAATGGAAACGACCAAATCTTAATTTCTTCAACATAATTAGTTCTAGCTGTAGTTCTAATTAGTTCTAGCTTAATATGTTTCCAATATTATGTTTAAGTAAAATATTATACTTATTTACTTTTGAAATATACAGAAATTACTTACTTAAATTTCAATAAGTTTATTTCTATTATGTTTCTATTTTTAATCTCACAAATGTATTAAATTGATTTATAATTATATATTTACTTTCCTTTTATATATTTAGAGTGTTTAATGGCGCTTACCTAAATACTATGAACGTGTCGAGTGAGTAATTTCGTATGTTATAAATTTTTTTTACTATGTTTCTGTGTTTTTAAAATCATTTAAAAAATGAAAGAAATTATAACAAACAATGCATAAGATTGATGTATTGATAACCATATTTATACATTAATATATACTTATTTTATTTTAACTTTTAATTATTTCATTTAGATTCACTTTTTTAAATAGTATTTATATTTATAATTGTATAATATAATTATAACATATAATTGTAACATATAGTTGTGGGTATAATTTTTTTAACCATTACAGATAAGTTCAAACTGCTATATATATGTTATTTATACAAATATTATATTATAATAATTTTTATTGAATTTAAGGATAAAAATTGAAAGTGTATGTATTCTCCATTCAAAATTCTTCCAACTTTATTGCGATTACAAAACTAAAAGCAATATATATTAAAATTAAATTAAATTATTTAATTAATTAATTAGAAATTGTAATATGTGAAAATTTGCAGTTTGAAGCTTGAAATTCCGTTATTCCGTTATAAAGTGTTGAATACAAAATAAATACAAATTTTTAAATACAAATGAGTGGCATCATTTGCTTATTCATTTTTTACAACAGAGGGCAGTATGAAACAAAGCCGCCGTGGTTTGAAATAACTACAAAAGTACATTGGAGTGTGTTTACATTTTTGTTTTACTTGTCAAGTCGTTTGTTTATAAAGATTACTATTTTAAATAAATTTCATTTATTTTTTTATCAAAATTATTTTCGGATTTATTTTTCGTCAAAATTATTTGTATAACATGACTTCAAAAAATCATAGATTCACAATTAAGTTAATATCGGGCCAAAACGTTGTGCTCGTAGAAAGCCTTGGAATGGAATCCGAAATATTTGTGCCTGTAGTTTTAAATGGCCGGATAAGTTTCAGAAATATCGTGCCGAATCGTCGATGCTGTGGTGTGGAGAAAAAACTAGCGGCTAAACATATTAACTCACCAGTGAAAACTAATAAACCACAATCCAGACCTTGGCGTTTATATAATGGAGTAACGACAATATTGCGTAATTCTCCAGTACAGACCAGTACTCCTATACAGGCATCTGATCCTGTAATTGACAAGGAAAATGTTACTCCTATTGATACACCGGCTTCAAATAATGAAACGTTGCCTACACCTGAGCAAGCTCGAGATGCCGTAGCAGAAAGATTAACTAACGTCTTAAATAATGCAACAACTAAATCGCCAAGAGCAAAACGTAAACTTTATAGAGAAGCATTTACAAATGTCAGATATGTCAGATGCACACCCAAAAGAGTTGAAGAACTGCAATCTTCTTTTAATTTACCTCCAACGCCACAACTATCTGTTTTTGCTAATAGTATGGACTCAACAAATGTAGCTACTATGAACCAAATAAACTCGCTAAAAACAAATACAACTAATTCACCATCACCAAAATGGCGTAAATGCATAACACCTTTGAAAACATACCAGAAAAGGCCGGGTGTCCAAAAAACGACATCTGGAGCATCACCCGCAGCGGTACACTTTTCAAATAAAAAAGTAATACCAACATACCGAGCCAACCCTACAGAAGGTCCCAAAACAACTCAGGGGATTGAAATACGTAAAAGAAATTTGATTGTCGATAAGAAAACTACTATATCACCAAAATCTTTTAAAAAACAACAAACAACAACTACAGCTGCGACTGCGACTGTGAGAAAACTTCGGGACACAAAACTACCTAGAACGCGAAAGCAATTAGTTGATGTGATGAAAAATAATGCATTTGATTTACTCACAAACTCCAATCGCGTAAACGGTGTTGCCGCAAAACTCAATCAACAATTCAGAAAGAGTTGCGTCAACAAAGCATCCTCCACATATCCAAAATATAAAGTACTATATGTTGCACCTTCAGTCAACACAAAGCGGAAAACTGCTTCCACACCGCCCAAAACAACGAACGTGGATAAAACGAAAAATCCGAGGAATCTAAAATCTACAAAATGATTTTTTGAAATCGGTTGTTAATTTTAAATTGCTTGTGTGCTTCTCAATGCAATTATTTCTACTGTAAAAATATTAAAGCCTATAGTTTCCGTTAATACATTTCCGGCAAAATTTAGTTTTTAATATATTTTACAGTTTATAATATTTTGTATAAAAAGCTTTACTTATTTACATTTTTGTAAACTCAAAATTTGAAACTAAAGGAAAACTTGCTAAATTAATTTTGTATATATGTTTGTTTCTTGAACTTCGATATAAGAAATGTATGTATGAATGTAATATAATATGTGTTCATGTATTAATGTTAAGTATAAGATTAATATTATTAATATCTACCAGTGAGTGTAATTTTATTCAGATAAGAATAGTTTTAAATGTATAATATAAACCAAAAAGACTCACATCATTTATTAATGTAATTATATTAGACATAACTTAATTGTACGCTACACACAAATACTAATGCTATAAAGCAACAATAAACATATCAAATTTTATTTTATTTATTAATAATGATAATTTAGTTTATAAAATTAAAAACTAGCATATATAGATATAGCGCTGAAGCCTTTGGATATTACCAAATAATATACAATAATTCACTTGCAATAGATAGTTAACTGTTTTTCATTATTTAATTAAATGAATTTTGAACACAGAATAGGAATAAACATGATACCAGCTCCCCGCGGAACACTGCGACCAAGACTGATCTTTTGTGCTGTAACAGACTCTAATCGAATAGAAGACCGTTGAGTCTTCTTCGGCCGTTGAGGACCTCTTAATGTCAGAAGGGGAGAGTAGTTCTCGACCCAGTGACCTCCTCCTGGCCAAGATCAAGGCTGGGCAGACACAGAGAATGTGACTGGAAGTCTCGTCTGCTTCTAAGCAGAGTCGACAATCTCTCTTTGGACAGACCCATTTTATTAAGGTGATAACGCAGTCCATGGTTACCCGTTAAAGACACCCCTGAGAAATTAAAATTCATATTAAGGATTCTTGTATGAGTATTCTTGTATGAATACTCTACGCGGTGGTATTACGTCAAAAGAATATAAATATTGGCATCGCGCATTAAGATAATATTGGGAAAATATATAAAGTTGTTTTCGAGTACGGTCTTGATCCAACCGCTTGATAACTGTTTTATATATAAGATATATGGATATATATATATTCACATAGTATATATACATATATCACAAATATATGTATGTATGTATGTATGTATATTTATTTTCATTTTAAATTTCATTTTTACAATATGATGTATCTTAAATTAATATATAAATAAATATAAAAATAAATATAATTAAAATAGCGACTGTGACACGATGTCGTCCGTCGATATATGTATATAATTAAAAAACTACTAAATAAACTGAAAAAGCTATATATAAAGCTTCATTTAAAGCATTCTTAAATAGAATTTATGCACTACGTAGACAGATGACACAAATCCTGATTAGCGACCCTAATTAACGAAACTGAAATAAGCTTAGTGCAATAATCCGTCATTAAACATATTGAAAGATTCATAATTCTTTAATTAGTTTTATAATATTTAAGATATTTAGATATTAAGCTTATAATATTCATTTCATATTAATTGTGTTATTAATAATTACAAAAATTATAAATAAAATAAGAATAATCGAAATAAATATAAATAAAAAATGTAACTTTGAGTTGTGCTATAAAATAAATCTAATAAAATATAATTTTATATATTTGTAGAAATAAATCTGTTAATATAATTTAAAAATATACATACAAATTAAAAAATTATCAATTTAAATTATAAAAATATAAATTTAAATTATAAATTTAAAACTATAAATAATTAAAAACCATTTGTTTATTTTAAACAAATAATTTTTATTGAACTCAATCTAAATAATAGCGTTATTTTTTTTTATATAATTCAAATAATAAAATAAATGTACAAATATTTTATTTTTAACTATTTATAAAGAATTGTAAAAATATGATTAAAGAAAGTAAGAAAATAGTTTTATGCATTTAAGTTTACATGGTTTTTAAATAATTCAAAAGATTAAAAAGTTTTAAATAATTCAAAAGATTTTAAATTTAAAAAATAGTATTTAAAATTGTCTACATTTTTCTTAAATTAATTCAACTACTAATTAATACTTTTCATATATATAACTAATTGACAAATGAATTTATTAATTTATTTTTTAAATATTTACATAAATTATTTTAAAATTATTTATTATTTACACTATTCATATCAAAATATGTATAAGAATTTATTTAAATTTATATTTAATTTATATAATATTTAGTTATCATATGGAACACATTTGGAAGCTAGTACTAATATTGTTAACTTAATTATTATTAAAAAGAAAGTTGGCATAATTATTTTATTTTAAATTTCAAATAAACTAATATATTATTATTACTAATATATTATATTTATTTCGAGTTAATTTTGTACCAATGTAAGGATGCCGACTGTTTTTATTATCTTTTGCATCGGAAACATGCTTTAAAGGCTCTCTTAATGCCACGTACAGTATGTACAACTTGTTCCTAAAAAATAAAACATATATAAAATTATTTCAATTAATAATATTAGTTAAAATTAATTTAATTAAATATTTTAATATAAATAAAAAACTATGTTTATAATGTTTATAAAATATTTATATGCATATATAAAAGCACACCCCCAGGAGATTAGGCTCAGAGGCAAACCAGCAATGACCTGGAGAAGCACAGTTCAGCAGGAGGCAGGCAAATCATTTAACGAGTTGAGAGCAACAGCACAAAATAGATACCAGTGGAAAACTTTTATAGACTCCTTAAGCTCCTAATGGGAGCTTAATAATAATAATATGAGGGCACAAGTGCTTTCTTTTCTTAAATCCGAACTGAGACGAGGACTGGAAAACTGATATTTTTACCAGGGAGAAAATCAGAATGGAACCAACTCGCCTTTTTTATAATTGTATCGAAACGAAAGAATTGTCAGTGAAACGTTTTGATTTACAATTTATATTTTATTATAAGTATATAAAGCTTAGGTGCTGTTGTTGTTGTAGCCCGTGGAGATCTGAAAAGCAGATACCATGAAAGAAGTGCACGACGAATACATAGGTTAGGATGTGGATGAGTAATGATTGAATGAGGGTGCGAATAGTTTTAGGGAATCGGGTTGAATTAGGTATAAATTAGATGATCGTAAGAATTGGTGATCTATAAATCCCAATTTTTTAAATTAACCATAACGAAACAATTTTTGGAATGAGGCTCTGATTTATATGTAATTTATATTATACATATATGCAGATTAGGATGTTACAGTATTCGTAAGAGTCTGTAACCAATAGTGTTGTCAATATATTTTAACAGACTTTGTTTTTTAAAGTCAATTATGACTATAGAAACCATGTTTTTAATAGACTCTAATGCTATAATAGGGGGGTATTTTAAACAGTACTGAATCACAACAACAAAATTTTTATTATATATTTTTTTATATTATATGGTATATATTTTGGTAATATATTTAGTAATACTTAAAACAGTTATATGGTCAGCCAAAAATTTAATTAATTATAAATAATAAAAATTTTGTTGATGTAATTCAGTACTGTTTAAAATATCTATATCTCTAGATTTAAAAATTTATATTCGAAGACTTACCTGCATTAAATTGAAACACATAGCAATTAAAGCCATACCAAGTAGTAGATATACTGCACAAAGTATAAAACTAAGTTCAACTTTGTCTTTATCGGCTGTGATCTAAAAATTTAAATAATATTTCTTTAGAATAAAGTAAATGAATTTAATAATAAAATATATACTTACCACACGATCACCGGGTACTAAATCGCCAAAGCCAATACTGCTAAGCGATATAAAACAGAAATAACTTCCGTCTAAATAGTCCCAGTCTTCCCAACGACCAAAAAGTATAGCTCCCGAAAGAATGTAACTATTATAAAATTAATTAAGTATTCATGATTAATAAAATTGTTATTCTAAGTTATTGTTAATTGTTAATTATAATAATATATAATGGTTAATATAATTTAATATTTTGTAACTCTACCTTATAACTATCAGGATACACACTGTTATTGGCACTGTTATTTCATCCGTGCTACCACGTATTTCTCTCTCAATATCAGTATCATCGTCGTCATCATCATCATCATCATCGTCACCTTCATTATTTTCATTATACATTTTATTTATACTAGATGTTTTTGTTGAACTTTCAGTTTCTTCGCTCGGACTATATTCACTGTCAAAACTTTCTGAAGAATTACTGGAGCTACTTTGACTACTTTTACTGTCTTGCCCACTTTCGATATCGCGTAGCTGAAAATATATATGTGTATACGATATTTTTATTTAGAGCCATGTTTTTATAAATCGCAAATAATATAATTACTACACTTTCCGCTTTTAAAGAAAGGCGTAAGTACTGTTAACAATTATTATGAGATAATACAATACTATAAAAATAACATTATTACAGCCACTATAAGTTTTTTCTTGCTGGTTATTTTTGACGGGAAATTGATTGTGAGCATATATATATACCCCATTATGCAATAGGTCAGTGTTTTTTAATAGCACTAAAAAACGTGTTATGAAGTTAATTCATAGTAAACATTATTTTATTTGATATAAGTCAAATTAAAAATTTTATAAAAGACCGCTATATAAAACTTTGCAATACCACAAAGTGCTAGGTAATAGTACTAAAAACTGGGAATAACATAAACGTATAACAAGTTTCAATACAAAAAGTGCTAGCTTACCGCACTTAAAACAAGTAATAATACATGTGGAAAACGTATAAGTAAATGAGTGATATGCAGGATGAGTTTTTGGGTAATGGTAATAAATCCAAAAAATGTCTTATTTGAATTTATACATTTTTGAAACCAAAAAAAATTAATAGTATTTGTTTTCATATAATTAATCAATTCACGTTTCAAAAAATCCACTTACCGCTTTTGCCATTTGCTTTAGCTTTCGCCTTTCACGTATTATGCGCCTACGTGCAACTCCCGGACATATTCGACATAAACAAACTTTTGAATAAACCCATTTAAAAGATTTCGCTAGCACGTCACCAATATTAGATAAATACAACAGAAAGAGTGGCATTCCAATAATGGCATAGAGTATAGTAACCAATTTACCCCAATCAGATTCTGGTGCAATATTTCCGTAACCTAAAGAAAATTGAAAATTAAATTTTGTCAAACTCAATTATTTTATTTATAAATAAAATAATAAATTTTTATTAATATTTTTTTATTATTACCAATTGTAGTTATTACGGTTAAGGAATAAAGAAAGGCACCAGAAAAACTCCATTGTTTATCTACTTCATTACCCTTTCGTTCTTTTTCTACAATTGCTCTTTGAAAATCCAACAAAATATGATTAATTCTAGAAAAAAATAAATATATACACAGAAATGCATATATATGTACATGTGTGGATGTATTAAAATACCTTTTTTTATAATCTATTTTATTGTAAAAACTTATGTTTTCTGCAGTCATATCCCAGATCCGCTCCAAACAATCTCCAGTATGATTACGGGTCACGTACTTTTGTGGTTCCGCTGTCTTACGTCTTTCATACTCGAATATTTCGATTGCTTGAAATATGAAGGCACCTGAGGCAATTAAATACCATAAATGATACCATAAAGTAAAACTTAGTATTAACATATATAGTCATATCATAATTACCTCCGATAGTGTAGAATACAACCAATAATATAATGCCAACATTACTAAACATAAACGCTGTAAATTTTCGGAAATGTTCTTTGAATTGTTGAAAAGCAGTTCTTTCTCTACGTCTGTAGGAGCTGCGTCGGGAGGGCATTTTCTCCAAACGTTTTTGGGTTGAGTTGTGCTTTACCTATTCTAGTCTTCTGCGATATTTTGTAAATTTTTTTGTTTTTTTATTAATAATGAAGCTTCTACTAGCTTCGTGTTTTATTTTTTTTCGGTATCGATTCTTTGTCTTTGACATTCTTTCGCGAGTTCAAGTCTAACATTTAAATGATTGGAAATTGTGTTTTCTTTAACTCTGCAGGAAGGAACTGTAAATAGAAAAAAAAACCAGTTTAAATAAGTTCACTGATATCTGGAAGTTATATATAATAATAATATTTTTTCTGTCTAAAAGCAAAAACCGTCATTAAAGCAAGTTACTTAGTAAAAATAATAAGATGAGATATATGTATTGGGGATCACTGAACTGCGATCCCATATCTCTAACTGTAATGATCTTTATAAAATATATGTATAATGGAGTACAAGGGAGTATTTATGCCATTTTATATAGATAATATATTAAAATATATGTAGTTTAATATTCTCAACAGAAAACATAAAATATACAACTACGTATACAACTACTGGTCATTTTATTTATCATGAAGTTTTTTTTTAGAAATATGGGTCTAAAAATTCGTGACTATTTGAATTTAAGATACCAAAAAAAAAGCAAAAAGCAAAAAACAATCCTATTTTTCCACATAGCCTTTTTAAATATATTTTATTGAAGTTTTTTTTTAACTTTTAGGAGTTTTCCATATAGTATGATTATTCGAGATATTAAAAATAGGTAATAGATCTTATTGTTGCAGGACTAAAATGTCTAATCTTTTAAAATTGTCTCATTTTTTTTAAAAGCCTTGAACTTTACCCATATATTGTTATTGTTGTTGGATTCAAATGTCTTTTCGTTGAGCTATATCTTCAGAAAACAGGAACCAAGAAATTGGGTGTTAATAGACAGTTCAATTAATGATAAATTTCAAGTATAATTAGCATAGTTGTAGAAAATTTTTATAACAACGTGGATTTTTTTTACTCTTAAAATACTAGTTGGCACTAGTTATTAAACAAACTATGAATTAATAGTCTTATGAATATTAAAAACAGGTTTGTGAACGAAGAAATGCTGTGAGCATTGATTGGACAATAATACGTCCCACATCACGGTAGATAAGGGATCTTTCAGAGTTTGCAACAACAATCGGGCTTTAATTCATTAGGACAATAAATGGTAAAGCTAATCTCGGATGAAAAATCGAGAAACTTTGGAGAGATATGGTAAACTACTTTGGAGAGATATTACACAGCTCCTATCTGGTCATAGAAATTTTTCGAAATTTCTTTATGTAATGATAAAAACAGACCAATCCAGCTGTTTATATCGCAGAACGGACAGAGGTTGATGCTGAGCAGACTGTGTGAAAAAGATGTTAAGGAGAAGAAAGTCATTATTAGAAGAACTGTAGAATATATCTTTGAACTGAAAGTGAGCAGAAAACTGGAACAAAATGACACAACAAATCGAAAATGTGTTCCAAAAGAAGAAAAAGCAAGATCTGAACACAAGCTAAGATTAAGCGAAATATTTCTTGAAGTAATGTTTTAATAATTCTAAGTTAGAATACGCTCAGCTAAGGAGGAATTTTTTTAGTTCATGCAAATCTGATATACCATTTCAGAGTTAGGATTCAAACTCAAAAATAGGGACATATACATAAGTAGGATCAATAATTTAATTTTTGTATATAATTTTATCTAATTTAAATCTTAATATAATCTTAATAATATAATAATAATGTATTAGGCATCCATGCTAAGAGACTAAATCTCTCTTTCAACCATACCTGCCGCAGTTGTGAAGAACTGATGACGAAAGTGCCTCCAATCTGCTCAATGATTTCTTTCTATTTAAATCTTAATATAATCTAAATAATATAATAATGATAATAATATATTAATAGTATATTAGGAAACCATGCTAGAAGACAAAAACTTTCTTTCAACCATACCTGCCGCAGGTGTGGAGACTGATAAAAGTGCCTTCCATCTGCTTTACTTCTGTCCGGCAATGATCAGTGCCGCTTTATCACTTTAGGGGCTTATTTTTTATGAGGATCTTGGTGAACTGTAAGATCTCACTTTGAATAAGATTATAAGCTAAAAATTCTAAGTGTTTCGAACCATTGAGTTTTTAATTATACGGTAACACAATGGGAACATAAGACCAAGTGGATCCCTTGGGATCGCCGGTATAACCGAACTTAGTAATAATGTAATAAGAATATAATAATAATAATAAAATAATAATAATATTAATATAATGATAATATAATAATAGAAATATAAATAAGTAATATATTGTATTAATATTCTAATATCATTATTATTAATATTATGAATATTACATTATTATATTAACAACAAAGCTCTGCCAAAGATTCTTAATGGTTCTAACCTTAGTTTATAATTATACGGTATCACAATGGGTCTATAAGCCTAAGTGGATCCCTTAGGATCACCGGTATAACGTAACTTTATAATAAAATAATAATTATAATTATATAATAATTATTATAATGTAATAATTATAATAATAAAATAATTATAATATAATAACAATAATATAATAATAATTTAATAATAATAATATTAATTTAATAATAATAATACAATAAAAAAATAATTAATATATTGTATTAATAATATAAAATTATTATTATTAAAATTATGAATATTAATAATAAGATATATAATATTACTATATCTTAATATATAAAGTGTTAATCTTATTTTCATTACTTTTTGTCTTACTTATTATCATATATTGTAAATATTTATGTATTGAAAAAAAGTGTTTTATAATAATTTAAATAAACATTTGTTGAATGTAACTATTTAGATAAATTTAAAAAATATTTTTTTTCATATATTAATGAGAACCAATCGATTGAAAATCATTTTAAAGATTTCAACACGTGCGATAGCACCACTTGTTGATCTGAGCAGCAAAATTTTCCAATTAAAAATTTTCTAGAGAGCCAATCACTTTTATTTACAAAATCTTCTTATAAAAATAAATAATTCGAAATGAAAATTTTGATATGCACAAAATTAGTATGTAAATTATTTGAAAACAGAAATAATGTTTCTGAGGAAAGATCTGATCTCAACTGATCTCAAAGGCATGCTTGTTCGTTTAATATTGAACATTGAAAGGCGGCAAGTGCCTTGCACTTAAAAGCGGTTCGATAAATAATAAACAAGATGATCTTTCATTATTTGATTAATGCAGATTAATTTGTTTTGTAAGCATCATTTACTTTTCCATAAACATTTTGAAACATTATTTTAAATTAATTAATCACTGACAGACGTAGTCATTTTACGCAATAAAATAAATTAGATAACACGTCTGCATGTGGGCATTTGTAGGTGGAAGCACCGAAAATCAAATTTATTTTTTAATCTTTTCGTAAGACATTTAATGCAGATTTATGTGTTTTTATGAGAAATTATTTTATACACTCGAATATATAATAAAAATAAAATTAATAATACATAATAACCACTAAATTTAATTTTGCATTCATTTTTAATTTTATCGAAAATACTCGTGTTAAGAAATAAGAAATTTTAAGAGCAAATAGAGCAGAACACTGATTCACCTCAGAGTTCCACCACAGAGGTAGTCATAGAATACGGAAGAGGATTTCACTAAGAGTCAAGAACGTGGGAACTACTAGAGCCATAATAATAGCAATAAACGCGTTCTCTAAAAACAGAAAAGGCAACAACGGTTCACACTATGTTAGGTTAGGTTGAAGTATTGGCATTGGGTACAATCCTACATAGACTAAAGACATAGACTTGTTTGTTCCTACATAGACTAAAGAGCAACATACTATCAACGCCGAAAGGCAACGAATCCCCAATTAAGTGAAGATGAACCGATGAAAGGGTTCCATAATTAATTTAATGTCCTTTTTTAAGTAGTTTTACCACAATTGACTGTAGAGGCCAATTCAGTTGGTCAACTAGACTTTGTGTTTTCACTATAGTATCAAAAAACAATTAATATTTTAGAGTATTTAAATTTATATAATTTAAATTTATATGGAAACAGAAATATACTTTTAAAAAAGTCTGTATTATTGATAAAATAATTAAATAAAATAATAATAAAATAAAATAATGAATCATGTTGAAATAATTAAATAAAATAAGATTATCTACTTTCTGCCAGATGCATTGGTATTTTACCCAATCACATCAAAATTGTGTTTTAACCTTTAGTATGTATGTTGATCTTTTTTTCGAGTCAGCGCAACTGGGCACTTTTACTCTTTGATAGCTGGGGGTACTACAGGGTCCCACCCATCTAATTGACTAAATTGTATATCTCTCATAAACTTCATAATTATTCAGTGATTGATCTAAGATCTGCGTACCTCCCCGTGCGGAGACTGATTACTCTAAGATAAGATAGTGGTAAGTAGGATAGCCTGTCAATTTTCGCATATAACGTCAGGGCTCTATCCCTTATGTATTTTTTGATCGGGTCTATTCTAAATTAACCTTTTGTCGTCATATAGATTATGTTGAAACTTATATATATCAAATTAAAGAGCAGTTTAGTTACAGTTTATCTAATTAAAGTTTCAATTCAATAGATCTGAATAACTAAATGGCGTATTAGACCTATTGCGCATGGGTGACAAATAACGCAAACTATCATAGCTCTTTTACTTGACAGTGAAAAATGTATGTAATTAGGTTATTTAATCTATATTTATTATCTGTAACTGGTTATTTACAAATTTAAATTAAAATTTTTTGACGCTAGAGGGTGCCGGACTATCATCATCAAAGTTCTCTTTTTTATTTATTCTTGCTATAAATACACAAGAAATAAATACAATAAATAATATTGTAACGATGGAAACTCTTCTTACATCAACAAGTGCTTTCAGTTCCACACACTGAAGTAGTATTAGTTTATAGTTCTTTTAGTCATGACAATCCGGTTCTCAAAAATTCTTCGCCTATCAATTTTAAAAATAAACCGGATATGATTATCTAAGGATAGCAAAACTGTCCTCAGAAAGTGTATTTATCAGTCTAATTGATCACCTCATAAAGACCCTATAGTTTATTGTCATACTTCTAAAACACTTATTACAAAAAAACAAGGGACGTATTATTTTGATTTGCATTTAAGCTATAGTTCTGAAATTCAATATGTATCACATATTTTTTAATATTCTAATATACTCAGAAATGTCAAAGTAATTGCTCTACAAATTTTTTTCAGATGTCTCTAATTTCATAAGCTAAATTAATCCCATATCAAAAAGCCATCATCTCTATCTATAATTGCCTTTATTTAAATCTCACCAACAAGATAGATCGGGTAGCTGGCTTTCTGGAGTTGGCATGACCGCACAACAGCAGTAATAATGTAATTTTTTTTAACATTATAAATATTTATTAAAAACATATTTCATAAAATTACTTAAAATTGTTTTCAATTGAAATAAATATTTGAACTCTAAGTTCCAAGTGTTTGCTGTTAGCATTTACGAACCACTTAAAATCAAATAGTAAACATTCGGTAATATTTTAAAAAATTATTTATATTTCAAAATATATTGTTTTTAAATAAAAATTTAATGTTTTTTTTTAAAAAATTAGTAAAATATTTGATGCGTGTTGTCAAAGTAAACAACTCTTCAATCTATTAAAGAACAATGTATTAAATAACAGCTGAACGTGTGTATTTCATAATTTCTTAATTGGATGCCATAATATAGTATTTTGAATCAAGTTCTCCAATAATTTAATGTGTGTTTAACGATATAGTAGAAACTTTAACAAATATACTAAAAGAGGTATGGTATCTCATCCGGCTACATAACCCACCTCCCTAGTACCCTCCCTGCCGATCTCGTGCATGTTATGCACTTCATACTATCCCTTAATACCTCGCGCTATACTTCAATGAGTGGGATTCTGATGCTCCAATCATCCTACTTCACAACCATAGCTCTTGAGACCCTGGCCAAAGAGTCTAGCATTAACCAATCCTCCGTGTTTGCACAATAATCTGTTGCCCAATCGAACGTTTTTAGAGTACTAGGTGGATTTATGGTGGACTGACTTCATAACAGGTAGAAACGTCACAACAAAATCAATTATTTTTGATATATCTGGCAAGTTTTAAACGACAAATGTAAAAGTTTCGACTTCATCAGATATTGAATATCGTACAGTAATAAAACTCCTCCGTATCAAAAGAATGAACATCAATTTAATTGAAAATAGATTCTATTTACGGCAACCTTGCATCATCGTTAACAACAATAAAATATTGGAAAACTGAATTTCAACATGGTCGTATGAGTGTTTTTAATAAAGAGCGTCCGGGTCGTCCAAAAGACGTTAGTACGGAGTAGTAGAGGTCAAGTAGTGACAATTGATAAAACATAATCATAATCCATTACTTGACATGGTCTAAGTGCGTCTTCGGATGATTCCAGTAACGTAGTGTTTTAGTTTACAATGCCCTATTGGTATTCCTATGATGATTCTTAGTTTTTCTTTTGATAAATTCAAACAATCCTAATATCTTTTATTGTTATAGGTACCAATAAGTGATTTAGATTGTTTTAATACTGTTACATTATCCCGGTAATACTTTTTATTCTGGTTCTCATTTATTTTTATGAGAGAAAGGAGCGTACTATGTCCTAGTCCACAAAAGGTTCCGGTCCCATCATCGGTGTGACTGCTTCTTTCTGGCTAGTTTGTTCGCGTATTCGTTCCGCGTACGCCAAAGAACCGACACCTGATTTGTTTCGCCAAGCAGATTTAGCTTATCAAGGCTGTCTACCACCAGTCTTGAGGTCTCTTGATGTGAGTTTCAGTATTGCGATATTTTTACCATTTTAATTCCGTTCAATATTGATGAGTACGCACATTAAAGTTGCATAAATTTCCACTTGGAATTTGTTAGTATTTTTCCCCAGCGCTTCTCAGTGCTTTTTGCCTGGTCCGACTATGCCCGCTCCGGCACCTTCTTCCGTAAACGAGACGTTAGTGAACCATGCGATTGTGCAATTCGTTAGCTGGTAGTT
This sequence comes from Teleopsis dalmanni, assembly GCF_002237135.1. Taxonomy (NCBI): domain Eukaryota; kingdom Metazoa; phylum Arthropoda; class Insecta; order Diptera; family Diopsidae; genus Teleopsis; species Teleopsis dalmanni. Next base: position 76,745,079 of record NC_051847.1, on the reverse strand, counting down.
TTGATCCGACTATGGCCGCTCCGGCACCTTCCTCCGTAAACGAGCCGTCAGTGAGCCATGCGATTGTGCAATTCGTTAACTGGTAGGTTTGATTGATGCCCTCCTAGCTTCTTTTGTTGCTTAGCCCAATTTTAAGAAGCTTAGTAAAGCTGAACTTAGGATATATCGTGTCTCATGGCATTAAATTTTTCGAACGTTGTTTGGCAAGATTTTCGAACTTTTCGAACATTTCGAACATTTTTATTTAAAGTTTACACATTTTTATTTAAAATTTACACATTTTCATTTAAAATTCACTTATTTTTATTGAAAATGTAATTTATAGAAGAAATTAGTAAAAACAATATCATTTTATGATACGTGTTAAATGCTCAGGTTAAGGTGCCGATTTTATTGCCAACATGGCGTATGATGAACAAATTTCATTGCTCTGCCATGTACCAATGTAGGTATGGAAAATGTTATGGCTAAGGTAGCATCACTTGTATGTGAGATTGTGTGTTTTTGCCTGTCTGGTTTTAGATAAATTTTATATACAAAACAATGTGCACATTTTCTAATTATAATATTTTTTTTTAAATATTTTTTTACGTTAATTTGCGTCATACTTAAAATCAAATTTTGTTTGAAAGCACTTAAAGTGAAATATTCAATTTTGGGTAATTGAAGCAAATTTACTTGTACACTCCACACAACATACAAAGCTTTTACATATGCCATTGTGTTTCATAATTTTGTAGGAAAAATAATTTTTTTTTTAATTTATTTTCATTTATTTCAATTTAATTTAGTCAATTTTCAATTTAGTAAAATAATTCTTTCTATTTTTTCCGGATTTGCTCTGCTCCGTGGCACTTTAACTAATCGGAAAGTGCACAACTAAATTCAGTGGAGAAACTTAATATTTTGTAGTCAATAATTATTGTGCGGGGCATGGGTATGGGGTTAATATTTTTGAATATATTTTGTTTTCAATTACCAAACAGCAATAATTGTCTTCATTAAGGCGGCCAAAAGACGGCCAGGCCAGAAGGCGGCCGGCAGTTGGCAGTTGGCAGACCCACAATAAAATTTACATATGCCACCTTCTCTGTGTACTTTCCATTTTTATTGGTTTCTGTGTTGTTCTTGTTGTGTTCAGAATTATTACGTTCGATTTTATGGCACTTAATTCGACTATGAACAAACGGAGACGTCATCAAGTAAAAATAAAAATAAATAAATTCGTCGGAGAGGACGCAGTGTGTCGACCGACATATGCAGTGAATTTTTAATATTATTTTTAATTTTAGTTTGTTTTTTCTACAATATTATTTGATTTGCTCATAAGTGTAATTGTTTTTTTATTTGGTTATATTTTGCCTCGCTTAGTAGTTTTTATGATTCTTTTATTTCTTCTAAATGACCAATGGAGCAATGGAGCAATGGAGCGATGAAATAAGACTAAGAACAAAAAAAAAATTAATTATTAACCTACAAATGGCAGCTGTTGACTGAGTTAAGTTGTGGCTTTTTTGTGTTCTGGAGCTGATTCAGTGCACCGGCTGCCGACAAATTCAATGTGACATTTGACAGGAATTGATGGTGCCGCCGCCTGAGGCACAGCGTACATTAGCACATTGATTCATGCTGGCGGTAGTGCTGGCGGGCGGTCGTTTCTTTATTTTTTTTTTAAATTTTGTTTGATTTTATTATGATTTCTTTGATTACTTTTTTAATTTAAGAATATAAATACACAGCTATATTCGCCTACTACTTTTTTATATACTTTTTTATGAGGTGCCTTAAGTCGACCGACCCAGTATTATGCTTAAGATGTGGTTTTCGCAATCTGTCAAAAAGAAAAAATTAAAATATTGCTCTCTTATAATTTAATATTTAAAATTAGTTTATTTTATATACAATATAGTGCGGACTCACTAAAATAAAATTTTATTAATAATCTCATACTTGCGCCAAATTGGATTTTTTTTTATTAAGTCATTTATTCTGTTAATAAATATTTTAATTATAACTAGATGATTACTTAAAAATGAACTGATTAAAACATAGATTTTAATAAAATTTAAACCAAAAATGTGTAAATTTTTAGAATTTTATTCATTAAAAAAATTTCTTAATAAAAATTAGAAAAATAAATAATTTTTTTAATTAAATTTTTTGTTATATTTAAATTAATTAATTAATATTTCATAAAGAGGTTTTTCGAATAGTAGTGAACTACAAGAACAAAAATTCATTTTATATTATTTTAATTAAATGATTTAATTAATTAATTATTACGTTACTAGATTAAGTTACTAGATAAAAAATAATTTATAAATCATGCAACAAATAATGCCTCCACAAACAGAATAGTACTGAAATTTGAAAATTAAAAATAAAAATATGATTATAATTCAATTATTATACAGCTGGTTTATGATTTCGTTGTAATATATTACACAGCAAGTAAATTTGTTAATAAACTTTTATAGCAAATTAACAAAATTCCAGAAAAATGTGCGAACATAAAAGTCAAGTACGGCTTTGAGTCAGTTGCTTGAGGAGCGCTGACTCTGAGTTACAAATTTGGCAGAGCACGAGTTCGATTTCTGGTACTTGCATTCCCAAAAATTATTTACCATTAAATTTTTTAATTAAATTAAAAAAAATAATTAATATCAGAATTCAAATTTGTTGTTGTTGTTATTGCTTGAACCTGGGATGTATTTGGTCTCTTTATAATTCATACATTAAAATCATTTATTAAAAATCATTTCGTTCTACTTAATTTAATTGTAAAAATTTAATAAATTATAGATGTCATTTTGAAAAATGTCAAAAATGAAATAATAATCTTTCTATAATCAGTTATAATAATACGGCGCTCTAAACAAGAAAATAAATTTCAATATATCACCGATATCTATTTAGATAATAACTATATAAGATAAAAATAAAAATCCAACCTAAAAATTTTTTTGAATATTTCTTAAGACTACTGATGATGAGTTACTCGTCATAGATTTGAAGTGTATATGGTTTCAATGGGGTAGTGGTACAAGCCTCCAAACATACTCTTTAGGCTTTCCTACTCAAGAAATTTTCCGAATGTGTGATTTTATGTTTTGGTGATGTGAATTGGCAAACAAGATTATGCGATATGTTACCACTAGACTTCTTTTGTCGGATTACGCATAGGATCGCGTTTATGCGAACAATCTTTAATATTTCATTTGTCAAATAATAACGGAGTTATATCAAGTATTTGACGATAATTCACTAAAAATTACCTTAAAATGATTTAATAATGAAAGGCAAAACAAAAATGTAGAGAAGTATTTGTCTGTTAAGCCGTTCTAGTGGCTTCACCATTCTGTAATAGTGTCAATGCTTTTTCGACGTACAGAAGTACAGGTAGGATGATCTGTATTTATAGGTTACATATAATTCACATATAGAGAGTAAGTTTTATCGAGAAGGACAACGTTATACTTCCAAAGTTATCTATTCAGCCTATCGTAACACCTATTGCCAATTGTAATTGTTTAAATGAGCTTTAGGCTGCTTTAAAAGCTTTCCCTGATACATCAATTATTGACAGCAAGTGACAGTTATTGAGGCACAAATATCTTAACCCACAGTCAGAGTAAATCATTTTTATTTATCATATAATTTCAAAAGTGTGTCTGAGTTTGAAATTATATATATAGATTACTATTATGAAATTTATGAAGATTATGTAGGTCCAGCTTTCTAATGATCGTAATAGATATGCAAATTATATCAATTATTTTATTTAAATACTAATTAAGTAATTTTAACTTAGGGTATAAAACGTTGATAAATAGCTTAAGATCACAAATTCAACTGTTATTCCCGATCTTATAATGATTTGGCAAACAACTTTGGAGTTTACCTATAACATATAACATACTAAGGAGATTAAGTAGAAGCCACATAAAGCACAATCTGACAGCAACTTTGCAATTTATTAAAATTTTAAAATATTAAACTGTAACAGATATTTAGGTTAATATTAACAATAAGCTTTTATAATATTTGACATTAATATAAATAATTTATAATGATACAAAAGAACATTTCTATGCTATAATCAAGCATTATGTTAACATAAAATGTTTGTCTTTATTCTAATGCCACTGACTTTGTTGGGCTATTGAATGGTTTCAAAATGTGTTTCCTATATAGTTTATATGGAAAAGCATATGTGTTCTAACTTCTTTTAATAATTTTTTTTAAAATCATTGGCATAGATTTGTTTCATTTACATTGGTTATACAAAGCAATACATTGGTTATACAAACAGTTAGTATTATCTAGATATCATTAATTTAATTGCAACTCATTCATTCTTGGAATTTAAGTTGTTCTTTTGTATTCAAGTTCTTTCTACTTGACTTCTTTATTGAAAAAATAAATTTATTTTTAAATTTCTGCATAATACTATGTTCAGACACAACTTAATTTCACAAAAATCTTAATTTGATCTTCGTTGTAACGAAATTAAGTTGTTTTTTCCATACAAAACTCAGTTTTAGCGTTAGAACGAAATTAAGGAAAAATCCCTTAATTTCGTTGAAACAAAGGCTGAAATTAAGAGACATTTCTATTTAATTAACTTATTAATTAAATAGAGTGAAAAATAATAATTCACATACCTGAAATCCACTAAACCGAATAAAACTACTGATTGCCATCCTTTATAGTTATAATAATCAACATTAAAAATTTCCCAGATACAAATGGTGTTTGGAGCATGTAATTCTTAACATTCGATATGAATATTTTGAAATTAACTTAATTTCATTTTTTCGAATTGAAGGAGATTTGGTTGTCTAAACATAGCATAAGAAACATGTTTAAAACTAAATACAATGGCATGGAATCAATTTTAATAAAATATATATTAATGGTATTTCGGATTTCAAGTCATCACTAAAATATTTTGGACTATTTTAAACTAAATATAATATTTTTTTTAATTAAATGTTTTCATTTAAACTTTAAATTATTTATTAAAAAACTTTCCTTAAATAAACCTTTGCGTATGTCTCTGATATAATTATGTACAGTCGAACTTTCATAACTAGAAGTACCATTTTGCAAAGAAAAGGTTCGACTTATGGACACTTCGAGTTAGAGAATTTTTTAATTTTTTTTTGTTTTTAGAAAGAAACTAGAATTATATTTTAAGATATTTATTTATTTATTTGAAGTCAAATGCAGCACAGAAGTTAGTGAATGAAATATTCAGAAATTAGGGTTTTAGATTTTAATTTTTTTTTTCTTATTTTCAGTAAAAAAAAGTACCAATTTATTTAAATCCCTATAGTGATCATCAGTTGTAGTGTCATTCATTTGCGAATAAAAATAAATGAGTCTTCTAATTGATTCTTGAAAGGCTAATGAACAATTTCATCTACCAAACCCTCATCATCACTTTCCGTACCGTTTAGAATCGGATCCAGTATTTTAGAGCTATAATGTTCAATAATATCGTCACCTGTACAAAAGCTTGATGTACAAATTTCATTCTCAAGCTTAATATAATTGTTAAGAGTAGCATTGAAAGTTATTTTATTTACTTATTTACTTACTTAAATATTTATTATTTATTCAAAAAAACGAAAGGAATGCCGTCTTGTACGTCCCAAGTAGAAAATTGGCTATATCCAGCTTTTTTAAAGCAGTGCGCTTATCGTTTGACTACTCATATCAATGATATATAAGGTTTTTCTTACATGGTTTATGCAATCCATAAGTATAATATCCAGTTTTTTGTTTGCTTCTATAAGTTTTAGTGCTTCTATTACGATTCTGTTAGCGATAGTTATACTTTAAATTTTGAATTACTCCCTAATCAAGCGGTTGCAATTTAGAGGTTATATGCGAAGGAAGAAATGCCAATTCTATGCCTTAACCTAAATGCTAGCAACTAGCCTTTGCACAAAGAAGCAACATAAGAAAGAAAAAAAATTAAACAGTTGGTTTGAAAAAGGGACTTCCCTTAACAAAAATATCGATTCATATCTAAAACAAAGACCCGTCTTATAGAATGCACTTTTCATTATTCCAACTGACACGTTACAATATTTTTATTCGAGTTATAGAGAAATTAGAGTTATAGAGAAGTTCGAGTTATGGAAGCAGAATTGTATGTAATTTGTATATAATTTGGTTTGGAAAAAGGGACTTCCCTTAACAAAAAATATGGATTCATATTTAAAACAAAAAGACGACTTATAGAATGCATTTTTCCATATTCCTATTGGCACGTGACAATATTTTTATTCGAGTTATAGAGAAGTTCGAGTTATGGAAGCAGAATTGTATGTAATTTGGATATAATTTGGTTTGGAAAAAGGGACTTCCCTTAACAAAAATATGGATTCATATTTAAAACAAAAAGCCGACTTATAGAATGCACTTTTCCATATTCCAACTGACACGTAACAATATTTTTATTCGAGTTATAGAGAAATTCGAGTTATAGAGAAGTTCGAGTTATGGAAGCAGAATTGTATGTTATTTGCATATAATTTGGTTTGGAAAAAGGGACTTCCCTTAACAAAAATATAGATTCATATCTAAAACAAAGACCCGTCTTATAGAATGCATTTTTCCATATTCCAACTAACATGTGACAATATTTTTATTCGAGTTATTGAGAAATTCGAGTTACAGAAGTTCGAGTTATGGAAGCAAAATTCTATGTAATTTGCATATAATTTGGTTTGGAAAAAGGGACTTCCCTTAACAAAAATATAGATTCATATCTAAAACAAAGACCCGACTTATAGAATGCACTTTTCATTATTCCAACTGACACGTTACAATATTTTTATTCGAGTTATAGAGAAATTCGGGTTATAGAAAAATTCGAGTTATAGAGAAATTTGAGTTATAGAAGTTCGAGTTATGGAAGCGGAATTGTATGTAATTTGCTTTCTAAATGTTGTACTCTTTTTAGTTCGCGTTATAAAAGTCTGAATTATGGAAGTTTGACTGTATTAACAAAATTTAATAAAATAAAGTTATTTTCGCTTTTACAATTTCTAAATTGAATCATTTAAAATGAACTGAAATTATATTGAAAAATTTAAGTACACAAGAAAATAATTAAGCAAACATTTATAGAGTTTAGAAAATTTTACATTTTCGCTCAATTATTCAGCATTTTTAATGTAATTTAAAGCATAATAATTTATTTATGGAATTTATGGAATCCTGGTGGGGGCCGTGAATAGAGAACAGCAGTACTCGTCTGAATTCCTATCTTTTTACATTTTAAACAAACATTTTGCACTTAACTAAATACATACTCAAGCTTATTTAGTTGTTGTTTTTCTAACTAATTAAGAACATAAAATATTTTAACACATTTGCCTGAGTGCAAAACAAAAACAAATTAAACATTAACATTAACAAAAATTAAGCAAGAAAATTAAAGACTTTTAACCTTTACTCATGGCAGCATTTGTTTATGCACAATTAATTGTTTTCAATAAGTTTCTCCTTGATTAACTGTGCCGTAGACAAGCAAACATATTTATGCCATATCGGAGAAGCGTGTACTACATGTCGTATACGTAACGCAAGTTCACTTCTTC
>NC_051847.1:76726727-76737363 GCF_002237135.1 Teleopsis dalmanni | reverse complement strand
CTGCTTTTCACTTTTTCTTTGGTGTTGATATTCGCTAAATACTTGAATACGGTATTTAAACAATTAGTACAAATATTACAGTACAGCTTATTTATTTGTACAAGACATAATTTATTTATATAAAATAAAGTTAAGAACAACAAATACAAAATTATAAATTGCGCGTATAGTAAAATTTTATGCTTACACATTTATTTTGATATGCCAATGTAAAGTAAAAGAAAATATTAATAACTTACAAAAAAAAAAATTGGAACGAAAAGAATTTTTTCAAGTGAAGAAATTTATTTGTAAAATATACTAAATTTTAATAGTTTATAATAAAAATAATAAATTATATAAACACATGTAAAAAATAATAATAAATATGAAAAATAAAACTACTTGAATCAAAAAATTTTTAATTTAGATCGCATTTAGATTATATTTCATAAATATTACTAAATGAGGAAATATTTTTAGCAAAATAATCTAAAATATAATAATACAATGTTGTGTTTATTAATAGTAAAACAAGTTAAAGAGTTTCTTTTGAAATTTTTAACATTAAAACATTAGCTGATCCTTATTATTGCAAAGTCCTGTGCAAAATTTCAATTTAATTTAAAATTGGCAGTATATAAAAAAATAAATAAATAAGTGTATATCGATTGAAGTAAAAAATTGCATAAAAAAATTTTTACTTAAATTTTACGTTTCGATTTTCCACTTTTTTTACGTTTGCATAATAAAATCAGCTGCTTTGACAGCTCTATTTCACAAATTTCCCAAAAAAAAAATAAAAAAAAAGGGCGTTCAGAAATTTTTTTTTATCCCGTTAACGATAGCGAGCAATGTCTAAACAGCCGTGATATTTTGTATGGAAACATTATTTTTTAATGTATAATTATTTGTAAAATGCAAATTGTTTGTAAAATTTCTAAAATGAATGTTTCTTTAAAATTTCCCAAAATGAAGTGGCAATTTAATAATTTCTCATCACCCTCATTTTATTATGCTCTGGCAGCACTATTACATATCTGCGGACAAACTGTCACTATAATTAAAAAGATGTAATAGAAATTTTCTTTGTGAAGAAAGTTAATATTTTTTTTAAACAAATTAATAATTTGTTGATATTCAAAAAAATAAATATGTAAACATCGTTTTAAAAAAATAAAATTTAGTGCAAAAGAAAAAATACGCAGTAACTTGACGTCATACTCATTTCATATCTGTGCTTTGTTGTCATAGCAGAGCAGAGTATACCGAAATAAAAGAGAACACACTATATTGCATAAAAAAATTATATACAGCTGATGAACCCCTTAAGTACTAAATTCGCTTGATTTAGGTCAAAGTGAATGTGTACATGGAGAAACGAGTGCACGATAGTGTGTGTGTAAAAATCAAGCGGTAATATTAAAAATTTCCCAAAACAAAAACGCGCGAATGAGTATTTTGGCGCGGTTAGGGTGAGATGCATGCATTTGGTAGAATGTCTTTTGGAGGGAAAATGAAAATCAGTAGTGAATTGGGCGCGCTAAAAAGACGACGTGGTAGCACATAGCTGAGTGCCGTTTAATTCTAACTAATTTAACTAATATAAATTTATGTAAAGAAATATATAAAGTATTCAAATATACTTAAAAATTATTGCAATACATTTACAAAATAAGTTTTAAATTAAAAATTATCGTATTCGTTTAATAATTTACGTGTAAATAATATAAAAGTATAATATGGCACAACCATCAATTGCAGCGTACTTTAATACTCGTAAAAGAGCTGTTATTGAGGATAACACAAGCATAAAGAACAGAGTAAGTCGTGTTAAAATACTTTGTCCTTATGACGTAGTGTAAATATGTGTAATGCTCTTCTGTAACGGAATTTATATACACACACACAAGCACATGGCTCGCTTTGTGCAATTGGTGTGCACTTCTAAGGACTTATCAATCCTTCAGACAGTTAAACGCCATTTTTTTATGTTAAAGGAATTTTTTATGGACTGCCATTTACTAGTGAATTGTTTATAAGTATTTATGATATATTTTGTACATAAATGTGTATGTGTATTTGTGTGGTTATATATGTACTTCATTCACTAATTAATTTTTTTTTTATATTACAACAATTTAAGTTATATATAGAATTGAATTTACTATAAATAAAAAAATATTCCTATATTAAATATCAAGGTTTACCATTTATAAAATATAAATCTTTATTCTTTAAGGGAATTTTTTTATTTCAAATTAAATATGATTTAAAATATTTAATAAAGATTAATAAAACAAATTTTATTAAAATAAAAAAAGTATATTTTGTGAATAAGTGTAAATAAGATTTATAACAAAACGCCATAACTATTATATATTTATAAAAAAAAAAACTATTGTTTTATAACAATTATAAAAATGTTCTAAAAAAATTATAATTGAAATAAAGAAAATTAATTAATTTAACAACTTCAATAAAATTTTAATGGAGATGTATATAATATAACAAATATTGTTCTTAAAACTATTAAAAGAATTTAATTGATTATCTACCATGGCGATTAGTCCATACGAATGTAGCGCTGTCAATACGAATAGGCCTATTATGCCAACTAAAACTCTTATTAGCTTGTCATATAAAAAAAAACTGAACCAACTTCTAAAGTTGTTTCCTCCGTCATAGACTTAATTAAAAATTTCTGCAACATTAATAACAATAGTTTAGGTTGAAGTGACAGCCTTTTGCACCAAAACTCACTTGAGCACAATTAATGGCTTTTAATGTAATAAAAATTAAATTAATATTATAATTGAAATTGAATTAATATTATAATTTAATTTATATTAAATAAATATAATAATTGAAATTTAATTTATATTAAATTATTATTAAATTTAAAATTTAAATAACATTTAAATTAAGTTAATATTATATTTAAAATCAAATTGATTAATTAAAATAAAATAAATATAACTGAAATTTAATTAAATGAAAATTAAGATCATAATTTAATAAATCTTACTCTGAAAATGAACACTATTATTAGAAAAAAATATTTAAAAGAAAGTTGAAAAAAACACTCAATTCTTTAGAAGGTTGTCCACTCAACTAAAGTTCTTACCCTGTTTTCTTCAGTACCCATAAAAAAATGTTTACCTTTTCATATCTTATTCTTCTATATGAATATAAAAACAATATTTTAGTAAGTGATATATAAGAGACTAGCAGAGATTTACTATGGTAGCAGTGCTTTACTCCAATGAAAGCCCAGAACCTTATATTTTTCAATTCTAAGGAATATATTTGTATATCAGTTAAAAGAACGACGAGTAAAAATTAAAAGGTGTTACCAATTTTACCATGTATGTGACAAAATCAAAATCTTAACATTAAATCCATGGATACGTTTTTTTACGGACGGTGGTTCGCAACGAAATAATTTTTAGACTCAAGATTAAATATGCTTTGTTATATAGTCAGTCTATCTTGTGAAATTTAACCTTAGAAAGACATTCGTTTATTTACTTACGATACTTGTTCTTTTAAGTTTATTTAAGAGAGTGAAAAGTAGAATCTAACCGGAATGATAGCTATCGAACCTTATAAGAAATATTTATTTTCTTATTGATATAGTTCCTGCAATATAAACCTTTCATTACCTGAACAAACCAATAGGAGATCCTTTTTTACCTTCCATATCTTAAGTAGACAAAGACAATAACCCAAAAACAAAATATAGTAGATAGTAAAACCGGTTTTCACAAGTTATTTAGTATGTACATAATTTGTTGTGTATGGTCTTTCTTGATGAATGGACTGTTCTATCATAAGAGAGAACACGTCTTAAGAGACATAAAATTTGATAGTAATAATAGTCTTATTAAAGCAAGCCTTTGCAAATCTATTTTATTGAAAATTCTAGCTAATATATCATGTGTATGGTTGGTCTATCCAAGTTATCCAATATATATGTAACTGCAAGTAAGAACATATCTAGCACAAATTCTCAAAGCTTAAATAGGTGTAAGTAAATCGAAAAAATATATATTATTAGTAAACATCTGTTGTCAGATCCACTGTGGAGATATTCAGCAATAATTATTAATTATATATATCAATTTAGTTGAAACGATTCTGATTTTCTCCGACAGTACTAATTTTTTTCGATGATATAGTAATTGCTACAAAATTGTTTAAAGGCGCTTAACATTAGCAAATAAAAGAAGTTTTAATGTCTTCAATGATAATGATCTATAGTGAACTATGGCAGGCTTGGATAGCACTGGCCCCAAGTACTATTTCAATGAAATGTTGACTTGATTAGACTTGAATAGACTCGATTGCACAGATGGCATATTGCATTTATTAATAGATATTTTTTAAAATTTATATGAAAATCTTTCTATATATATTTTAATAACCTTTTTACACTTTTGTTTACCTATACCTGTTAAACAATATAATATCATTTTAATAGTTTCCGTGTATTATTATGTTTCATCAGGTAGTACTTCTTGTTTCCGTATTACCCATTTTTTATATTTTGTTCAAGGTAAAGTTGCCCTATTTCTGAGAAATCCAAATATACTTACATTAAGCGACTGATATTTATACCTCAATAACTTAACATTTATGATTAAGAATAAATGAGTTTTGTTAAATTATACCTTTTTACAATTATTACGTAAATCTTCTACGTATGGTCGTGGTGGAACAAATATCAAGGGAGTAAGATGGACAATACCAACAACAATAGACATCTACTCAAAATGTATTTTACTGTTACTTGGTTACCGAGTTCGTTAAACAAGGTAGTTATGATGTATTAACATTATTATCACAATAAATCCTGTGGCAAAGATGTTACATTCGTTCCATAATAAAATCATCTTATGACATTTAAGATCTATGTATTCTAACTTTGTTAAGTAGATTTTTTCATGTGTCCCGACGCTATTACTGCTCTAAAATATTATAGTGTTTTATCTGGAAAGTCAAGATTTGTAATTTGCATGCATAAGGTTTGATTGGTTGAAATGATAATTCTCATTGAGTCAAATTAGTACGTTCGTACCTTGCCACATATTCGTTACCAACTGATTGTCGGTTGTTTGTCTAGACATCACAACTAGATCGAAACTATGTGGTTTAAGAACAACTGAAGTTAGTTGATATCAATGACCACTAGCTCCTCAAGATTATTGAAATGAACATCAGCTCTTCTTCGCCCTTAGAGAAAAAGTAGTGACATTATATATTTTGGGAATTTTCATTCCTGCCGACTGCTCTCCAATCGAACAGAAGCCAATAACTACTCTTGTCAGTATAGAGAGATCCCACCCCACCTATTACTGTATTATTAGCGATAGTATTTGGTCATGTACGAAAAAATTAGGAAATAATTTTATTAGCCACAATATAGTCAATATGGATCTGCCATTCAGTCTAGAGACACTCTATTTATTTAATATAACTTATAGTAATGCATAACACAACAAACACTACTACGTTAATAACTTTGCAATAATTTTGGTAACTTTTAAAAAGTATTACTTTATTTATTATAAAATCTTATTTTTCTTATAGCGCCTTATTGAACCCACATTGACAACTACACAAGACATAACAACCCTTAATTCTGAACCTTCTACTTCACAATCTACTCACATCCCGCACGATGATGAAATTACTTTACTCAAGAAGGCGGCATCTGGTGAACTACGCACACGTTCAGGCCGTAAGGTTAAAAGAATTGGTGCACAACAAATTGATATTAAAGATGTTATACCCAAGAAGATCTCAAAAATTGAACAAAGTTCAAAACAGAAAAAACTGGTAGAGTTCATAAAGAAAGGACCACTTTCACCTCGTAAGAAATGTACGAACTCTGAAACTAGTGAAATGCAAAAACTCAATGAAGAGACGCCAAAAACAAATATAATTGCCACTGCATTCGCTGACAAAAACAGTATAACCAATGTGCAAAGGGGCTTTAAAACACCAACCAAACAAATCATCAAGGGTTCCACGCCCATTAAACGTAGCGAATTCAAGAGTTTGGTTAAAAAGGAACTGAATTTTGACGAAGTTAAGACAAAAGTTTCACGTAGTGCTAAATTGCAAGAACTCAAAGCCTCTCTGTCACGCATACAAGAGTTGGAGAAAACTCGTAAAGCACAGGAGGAACGCAATCGTCTCTTACGTGAGGGTGTTACCGAAGTTAAGAAGACCCCAGTTGTGCAACTGAAAGAATTCGATACCATAGAACTAGAAATTCTTACCAGGTAAGGCTTGAGATTTATAAAATAATAATAATTTAGAAGATATTACTATGTATATATCTCTCATTTAAGTATATGTTTCTTATACTAGCATATGTCTCTCATTTAAGTATGTGTCTCTCATTATATGTCTTAATATTATTTTAGTCCTATTTAATTATTATATAATTTGTTTTAACCTGGTTTTCTTGCTCTCCACAAAATATAAAGAACAAAATTCCATTATTGCCGTAGTCGCTAAAAGACAACATGGCCTACAAATGAAAAACCCGGTAACATTAAACATTTTAACCATTCAGCAGCAATTGAGGTCATTTTATTATTTATTTTTATATTGTTTTTCGATGGCTTTAAAGTTATTTTTGCTTTAATTCATAGTTTTGGACTAACGTTAAAATGCTGCAATTGCATTTGTTGCGAGCAGAGAGTCATCGTCATCGCCGTCGTTGTCGTTGTCGATGTCGATGTCGTCTCCAAGCCACATAAAAATATCTTAACGACAAATATCTCTTGAATGCTAGAAATGTATATTTACTATTTTTTTTATTTAATATTTTTTTTTTATTATTTCTTCGTGTGGAAATTATGCTGATTTAACAATTAGATATGTCAGTCTTTTGCTTCATAAATTCATTTGATAAAGACAAGGTTCTATGCCATTTACGAAGGAATGATTTCTTTGTGTCGTTGTTGTTGTTGTTGTTATTGTCTTCGCAAACAACTTGTAACGGCCAGAAATAAGAGTAGATACATATGTTTATCCTTACAATTCAAGGGTAGTTTCCTCATGTAGTAGTCAGTTACATTTTCATAGATGTATTCCTTTCCCATATCTTTCTTTCTTGGAATAAAAATTTTATATTTTTTTTAGTTTAACATTCAGGTAGAAGGAAAACTCGTTTGTGAGAAAACATACGGGTCATATGGAATAACGAATTTTTTCATATATATGTGTTTAGCAGATTGCGTATACGTACATATATATCCCTTTTTCTGTATATAAAAGATATGTCTGTATATGTGAAATTCACTTAATTAGATTTGAAATCGAATTTCTTTTAACAAAGAAAAGATATTTATGTTTTCCCTTTTATAGCTGATCGAATTATTATAAAAAGAGTTTTGCTACCTATTTATGTGGTATAAAAATAATTTATATAATTTATATATATGGTTCGAAAAAATCCATTATGAGTCTTTAAGACTCGTAAAAAAAAAACTTCATAAAAAAAAATTTATATATATTTAGTATATTTTCTATCCACCAATTTCTGAGGTTTTTTATTTTATATTGACACTGGCCTTGGCTTGCATTTTAGCTGATTCATACTTTCCCAATTAAACAAAAAAAATTATTTTTGTGAAATATTTTTGTTGTAGGTTTTATAAACCTAAATTAAATAATATAATTTTTTAAGAAAGTAAACTATTTCATAATTTTAACATTTCAGATAATAATAATAATATATGTATATATTATAATAATATATAATATTAATAATATGTAATATAATATATAATATATGTACGTATTAGATGTATATGTAGTATATATATAATATAAATATTTCAAATTTAATAATATTTAATAACAATATATCTAAATCTATATATGTCAATATAATCAATATATTTAAATCTATCTATATATATATATCTTTAAATATATCTATAAATATCTATAAATCTATCCATATATATGTATCTATATGTACCTATGAATCTATCTATATATCTCCATAATTCTATATACATCTATAAATCTGTTTATATATATTTATAAATATGTCTATCTATATCTATAAATCTGTCTATAAATTTGTTTATATATACCTATAAATTTGTTTATATATACCTATAAATTTATCTATATATATCTACAAATCTGTATATATACATACATTTATAAATCTGTCTATATATATCTATAAATCTGTCTATAAATTTGTCTATATATATCTATAAATCTGTCTATATGTTCTATAAATCTGTCTATATATATCTATAAATATATCTATATATATTTATGAATCTGTTTATATATATCTATAAATCTGTCTATATATATCTATAAATATATCTATATATATTTATGAATCTGTTTATATATATCTATAAATCTGTCTATATATATCTATAAATATGTCTATATATATCTATAAATTTATCTATATGTATCTATAAATCTGTCTATATATATAAATCTGTCTATATGTATCTATAAATCTGTCTATATATATCTATAAATCTATATATATGTATTTATAAAATGTCTATATATATCCATAAATCTGTTTGTATATATCTATAAATCTGTAAATATGTCTATATATAACTATAAATCTATCTATATGTATCTATAAATCTATCTATATATATCTATAAATCTATCTATATAAATATATATATATAAATATATATATATAAATATATATATATAAATACATATATATAAATATATATATATAAATCTATATATATAAATCTATCTATATCGACAGCTATACCTGTATCGATATCTATATAAATATATATCTAATTGCGAACGTATATTTTATGTATGTAAGATATATTTGATATAAACAAATATACTATATTCGCTATGATTATAAGATATATTTGATATATACAAATATACGATATTATATATTACGATATTATGTAATGAAATACCGAACTGCTCGGCATTTTATTTTGTTCGTTTTGGGTCCCGTTTTTTCCTCTAGAGCAATATATATAAACTTGTTTATTGTGAATAATTTTCGGATTTAAATCAGCCAATTATAAATATTTACAGTGCACGTCTGTACGAATCCAAGCACACTGTTAATTAAGGTCAAACTTATATTTATTACTATTACTTTATGTAACTCATTAGTTTTAGTGCTTGAATAAAGCATGTAAAACTTATTTAGAATTATTTTTTTTTTGCACTGATAAAATATGGTGAAGATGTTGTTATAAATAAGCTATAAATTGTAGTTGATGATCACAATAACACAAATTGATCTGTGATTGTTTTGAGGGTCTGTCAGGAGTCTACTTCTTCAATATTGAAACTTTATGATAAGTAATAATTAAGACTGATAACAATATTTTTGTTATTTTTATGTAAATAAAATTAAAACAGACTTTAATGATATGGGAATAGGTCTATAAAGAAGAGACGATCGTTAACATATTATAAGTCATAGTGCAATTATCTCATCATATCTCAAATAAAGTGATATTTGCAAAATTAAAATTTAGAGATAATGAAGTTGTTCTTCTAGATTAACATAAGACCACTTCGAACACTTCTAATAAGAAAATAATTTATAATATAATGAATATAGGAGATAAAGTCTTATAGGTTTGTAAATTAAAGCTTAATTTAAGAAAATTTTTTATTTCTTAAACTGAGAAGTACTATTATTTGCGTTCCAAGAACAGCAGGGTCTAGATTCCGTAACCACTTGTCAACTTCGATGACCTAGTACTGTTCAACACTCCCTATAAAGACCACAAAAGCAGTTCTTTACGAGCTACAACAATAATGACATTGTTTACGTATCCAAAATTTGTAAAAAAATTTATTATTTAATGAGAAAGACATTTTGAATAGAAAAATATATATCCATATTATATAAATATTAATTATTCATATTTATTAACATTCTTTTAATGTAAATTTTTCCTTTTTTCCCATTTCAGTCCCTCAAAAACACACAAAACACCTACAAAACGGACACCACCAACACCAAACAAAAATGAGCTTATGTCACCACGTCATACGGACGTATCCAAACGTGTGCTCTTTAGTCCCGCTAAAAATGGTACTCCCTCAAAGTTGGTGGTACCGCCAGCTTATCAACGTTTCTTAAGTCTGATTGAGACAAGCAAAGCTGGACAATTGCCGCTACCCTTCAAGTACAGGCATTTAATAGAAATTTTTAAAGGATTGGACTCAGTGTGTGCTATGTTCCATAACCGCAAAGAATGCATCACATTTAAGAAACTTAAACCCGCTGTACAACGTATGCTTCGCAAGAATTTCCATGAATCGCACTTGGCACAAATAAAATATTTGTATCCAGAAGCTTACAACTTTACACAAGTGAAAATGCGTAATTATGGTTCCGCTTCCAAGGCCGATTACTTCCAATTAGTGGTTGTGCCTAATGTGGAAAATGCGTCCGATAAACAAACTATGACCAAGATCGATGAGGACAATATACTAGCTAGTGGACAAAGTACTGCTATGAATCCACAAGTAATGACAGAACGTTTACAACGTTTCCAATGTATACTTTTAGAACGCGTTAAGGATGAGCATAATAAGTTCTTAAAATCACTGGAACCACCACTAACAATACCAAAAAATAAGATAA
>NC_051847.1:76712359-76726627 GCF_002237135.1 Teleopsis dalmanni | reverse complement strand
AGGCCCAGCGAGTTAATAATTTAAATGAGAACCATTTTTTAGGTCCAATATCGGACTCCCTTTCATTTACAGAAGGGACAAAGCAATAAATAGAAACCTCCAAATACTAATAGATACAGGTGCTACAGCTTGTTATATCAAAGCCGGTATCTATAATAATAAACAAAAACTAAGCATAAAAAAAAGAGTAAAAACCATTAATGGCTATACAATTATAAGCCATTATCATATTGTTCATCTATTTGGACATAAACAATTATTTTACGAGATAAAAAATCTCGAATCTGATTTTTTAATAGGTTATAATTTTTTAAAAAAAATTAAAGCAACCATTGACATTGAGCAAGGCTTGCTCAAATATGAAGGAGGTCTAGAAAAAATATATGACAGCAATACAAAAAGAGGCCAACAAGGACCAACGACTCAAACAAAAAATTATATAGAAAACTATATAAAAATACCCCCTTGGGATAAAGAATATCCTAAGGCGCCAGCCGAAGATAATACCGGCAAGAATAAAAAATTAACGACTCAAACAGAAAATTATATAGAAAAATATATAAAAATACCCCCTTGGGATAAAGAATATCCTAAGGCGCCAGCCGAAGATAATACCGGCAAAAGTAAAAAATTAAATAAAATTAAAAATTCAAGTAAATTGAATAATATTTCGGGAAAAATAAATCCTGAAAAGCCAGCCGAAGGTAATACCGGCAAAAATGAAAATAAAAATGAAAATATAAATGGGGAACAGTGTCGTTTACCCTTAACAAATAATATTAAAGAGAGTTCAGAAGATGACATTTCTGAACCATATTCTCAAGATACCTTAATGGAAACTTCCACATTAGGATCTTTAAATGTACGGATAAAAGATAATATCACGTACAACGAAAGTGAGAGATACTTAGGGGAAATAAGGAAAAAGGTTAGGCTTGAAGCCACCTTAAAAAATAAAATAAATAAACTTCATTCTAAAATAAATATGGAATTACCATTCAGAACCGATATAAGAGCTGAAATCAGAACTGAATCTGATTCTCAAGCAGTACCCTTACCCATTCTCTGTCAATTCATTTGTGAATGAAGAGATTTCAAGAATGTTGGAATCCAACATTATTCAAGCTAGTAATAGTCCATATAATTCTCCAATATGGGTTGTATCCAAAAAAGGACAAAATCCTGATGGTACCCCAAAACATAGACTAGTTATTGACTTTAAAAAACTGAATGATCAAAC
Organism: Teleopsis dalmanni; assembly: GCF_002237135.1. NCBI lineage: Eukaryota > Metazoa > Arthropoda > Insecta > Diptera > Diopsidae > Teleopsis > Teleopsis dalmanni. The sequence goes on along the minus strand of NC_051847.1, from coordinate 76,725,387 downwards.
CATTCCTGATAGGTATCCAATCCCTGATACCAGTATAATTTTATCAAATCTTGGGAAAGCCAAGTACTTTTCTACAATAGACTTAGAGTCAGGTTTTCATCAAATACTGATGAATGAAAAAGATATTGAAAAAACTGCTTTTTCAATAAATAATGGCAAGTATGAATTCCTCAGAATGCCATTCGGTTTAAAAAATGCTCCACGCATATTTCAAAGAGCTATGGACGATATCCTGCGTTCATATATTGGTAAAATATGTCACGTCTATATGGACGATATAATTGTTTTTTCTGCAGATCTAGATCAATATCGTAGAGATTTAGAACTTATTATAGAAATACTGCACGAAGCAAATATGAAGATTTCCCTTGAGAAATCAAAGTTTTTTAAAACCGAAATTGAATTTTTAGGATATATGGTCGCTCATAAAACAATTAAAACCGACCCAAATAAGGTAGAAACTATTCTAAAATATCCTGCTCCACGCAATATCAAAGAATTGCGAAGTTTTCTCGGACTAACCGGCTATTATAGGAAATTTATAAAGGATTATGCAAAAATTGCTAAACCTTTAACTATCCTACTCTCTGGAGGAAATGGTAAAATCTCCAAACATATGTCTAGTAAGGTTCTTATAGAATTGAATGAAGAAGCCCTTAAATCATTTAATCTTTTAAGGGAATATTTACTAAATCAAATTGAGCTCACGCAGCCAGATTATTCTAAAAAGTTTGTTCTAAATACCGATGCTTCTAATATAGCAATCGGAGCGGTTTTATCTCAGGATTCAAAACCAATAACATTTGTTTCTAAAACTTTAAATAAAACAGAACGAAATTATGCGACTAACGAAAAAGAATTGTTTGCAATCGTTTGGTCGTTGAAGAATTTACGAAACTATTTGTATGGCGTAACAAATCTAGAGATCCATACGGATCATCAACCATTATCGTTTGCAATTTCAAATCGCAACCCTAATTCCAAAATGAAGAGGTGGCATGCTTTCATCGAAGAGTTTTCTCCAAAAATCATTTATAAGCAAGGACACACCAATGTAGTGGCAGATGGCTTATCAAGGATTGAATTACACAATCTAACGGATGAATCCATAAGTGATGATGATGATGTCGACAACGCTAGTCAACATTCAGCTCCTAGTAGCGATAACGTCTACATTGAGGAGACTAAAAAGCCACTAAACATGTTTAAACAACAATTAATATTATCCAAAAATAGATTCACAGTACATGAATCTATCAAAACATTTGATAAAACACGTCATATAATCGAATTCGATACAGTAGAAAACTTAATAACAATACTAAAAGAATATCTTCAACCAAAATTGGTTACTGCAATTTATTGTACTCCTGAAGACCTATATGAAATAAAGGTCATGCTTAAGCAAACTTTTAGTAACAAATTTTTGTATACTAAACACTTTCCTATTGACATTCCAAATAGGGATGATCAAAGTATTATAATAGAACAAATACATATTAGAGCTCATCGTAGTTATGATGAGAAGATTAAACAAATAACTGCCATGTACTATTGGCCTGAAATGTTTAAACAATTAAGAGAATATTGTAGAAACTGCGTGATATGTAATACTAATAAATATGATAGGCATCCACAGAAGATACCTATAAAGGAAGCTCCAATTCCAACAAAAGTAGGCGAAAATCTACATATTGATATATTTTACGCTCAAAAATTAAAATTTATTACATGCTTGGACTCTTACTCAAAGTTTTTAATTATAAAAACCATAGAGAACAAATTTAATTTAGATGAAAAAATTCTAGAAATATTACAAACATTCCCAGAATCTAAACATATTACTCTGGATAATGAACCAAGCTTGAGCACCCCTCAGTTCAAATCTCTCATGCAAAGGATGAATATCCTTCTTTACTATTGTGATCCCCGTCACAGTACAACAAATGGACAAGTGGAAAGAGTCCACTCAACAATTGTTGAGATTGGCAGATGTATTAAACAAGAATATAATCTTGTAAATGACCTAGAAGTCATATTGAGATCTTCCCAACAATATAATAAAACAATCCACACAATCATAAAAGAAAGACCAAATGATGTCTTCTTTAACAAAGTTAATCATGAACATATTCATGAAAAATTGAAAACGGCACAAGCACGAATGTTAAAATGCCATAATAAAAATCGCTTAGATAAAAGCTTTGATGTAGGCCAGGTCATATATGAAAGAATTATTGGTGAACGAAACAAGTTACAACCAAGATTTAAAAGACAAATAGTAAAAGAAGACCTTGGTAATAAAATTAGAATAAATAATAGGAATAGAATTATTCATAAGGATAATATAAAAAATAAATTTATATAAAATAAATCCTTTTTTATTTCAGCATGTTTGTATATATCAAACTAATTATACTGATATTATCAGTAAATGGAGAAATAATAGACTATACTAGGGATAATTACATATTAATAAAAAATAATGACGCCTTGACATATTATAATTATAGTGACATTCTACACGTCACTAACTTAACCTATTATTGAGACATTCTAAGTGACGAAAAGCAATTTTTCGAAATTGAAAAGAAAAAACATTCTTACAACCAAGCAGAATTTATTGACGTAGAAATGGAAATAGAACTAGTAGAAACTCTACTCAGTCAACTCGAGAATAAAAGATTCAAAAGAGGAATAAATGAATTAGGCACCGTCTGGAAATGGATAACGGGAACCCCCGACCATGACGACTTTGTACAAATAACAAGTAAAATAAATGACCTAATCATAAACAATAATAAACAATATTCTACGAATTCAGAATTGTTCAAAACAATTCGAAGATTGACCCAAACGGTTGACACATTAACGGGACACGTATATCAAAAAATTGTGCGAAGGCACAGACTAAAAATCATAATAACTGAATTACAAAATACTATTCAGACAATAGCTTTAGCAAAAGCAAACATTTTATATCCATCCGTGTTACACCTTGAAGAAATTAAAGATATACTTCAACATGAATATAAACAAATTTCTATAATCGATCTGCTGGACGTCTCTACTTTCAAAATTGTCCAAAAAAATTCATTAATAATAATATATATCAAGTATCCTCTGATAACTGATAAATGTATTCTTTTCGAAACAAGGCCTATATTCCAGTCTGATGGAAAGTTAATTATCCCAAACGAAATAATAAAATGTCAAAGTATCTACTATAATATTGATAATTGTAAAGTAGAACTAAAGAATATATATTGTAAAATAAATAATGAAAATAATTGTCTTTCTGATATTTTAAATAGAAGACAAACAAATTGTAAAAAGTCTAAAGAAAAAAATAAAAATATAGATATAATAAAAGAAGGGGCAATACTTCTTACCGGAAATCACTCTGTTAATAATAATAATATTTCCGGAACTTACTTAATAACTTTTAATGACACAATAAACATAGATAATGTTATATATGAAAACACAGAAAATAAAATAAATTTATACATTTTGAACCATTATTTTAACGATTTTAATGTCACTGAATATGTTGATTCAAGTGAACAAGAAATTAAATTAAATAACAGAGATTTAATTAATATATTAAAAAATGATTATAATGAAAGCCCCATTTCTTTATCTACATTATCAATTGTAATAATATTAGTTATTATATATAGTAGCTATAAATGCTACAAATATTTTAAAATTAAACCGAAAACGACAACAGTTAATAAGGATCAAGACATTGTATTCAATGCCTTAGATCAACAAATTTCTGATTTCATGAATCGGGACGATTCATCTTAGAAAGGGGGGAGTTAACACCCTGTATTACTATAACGGCACTTTGCCGTTACACATAATTTTTGTATCTCAAGTATGCGCATCCAAGAATTGCGCATTAAGATATTTCATAACGCCTACGCGCGTTTGTATATTTAATTTCAGTCAGGCTTACTGCCTGCACTTCTTATGGCAACAATGTTGCAAAAGAAAACAAAATTGTTTTCCTTTAAGACGCAACTATGTTGTGCAAAACAGATCAAGTATCATTTGAAATACTTGATCGATGAATTGTTCAATCATTATTGGACAAAGATATCGTCATCTGGCTACTGACGCCAAAGCTAAAGACGCTGACGAGGTGCTTTAGCAAATAGAAGCTCCAATCCTATTGGATGGAGAAAAGACGCTTCTAGAAAATTCTTAGGAATTTTAGAAGCTTGAATTCAATTGGATAAAATCCAATTTCTGATTTTCAATAACGACTTCAGGCATCAAAGGAAAAACTTTGAATTGTCAGTCGTTATAAAGAAATGAAACAAAACGGTTAAGCCTTAGCAAAGGTTAAACTAAAATAGTCGTTATCCAAAGTCTTTGGTCGGTCTTGCTGTCTTGAAACAAAAAGTTAATTATATTTTAATAACAACCGATATTCAACAAATATAATAGTTAAACTATGTCACAAAAATTGTAATTAAATAAATTAATTAAATATAATAAATAAAGTATATTTTTTAAAAAACTAAACAAAGAACCCGAACATTAATTTACATATTTTCAAATTGGCGACATAAAGCCTTTTTAGCATTTTAGCATAAACTTTTTGCAATGAATATTTATTTTTAAAATTTTTTAGACTAATATTTTTGACTTGTAAAAACTTTATTAAAATTTCGTGTTTTTATTATTATAATTTGTTTTTTTTTTTGTTTTTGTTATTGAAGGTTTCTCTAATTTGAACATATTTAATAAGCGAAATATTAATTAAATTGAATTAATTAAATTAGATATGAGTACTCTACTATACTTTTTTAATTCATTTATGTCATTCTCTTTGCTTCGTTAAACATTTATATATATAATGTGATGATTTTGTATATTTAAACTTTAAAATACAGTAAACTTTTCAGTTTTAATAGGTTTATAAAAACATTAAATAAAAATAAATTTTTTTTTATTATGAGAAAAAACCTTATATTCAGACGTTTATACAGCCTCATTTAAGGGGAAAGTTTTTTGAAAATAAATTCAAAAATCATAAGAAAATATTAAAAAATAATTCCATTATATCTAGTGTAAACTGATCCAAAATATTTTGAAGTTGTTTTGAATTCCAAACCTTCCCTACTCCTCTTAATATAAGCCACTACCTATTGCTTCCCATATTAATTTTATTATAAGTATTATTTATACTGCCTATTACCAGATAAATGTGGTTAGACTTAATAAATTTTGTTGAAAATACATTATTTACAAAAATCTTACTAATCAATATCATACAAAAAACGTACCAGTCAGTTGGTTACACTGAAGCTGAACCTGCTTAACACTATGGTATCGGCGCTGAGTACTACAAAGACATGCTATGAGACTTAGTGCATCCTATAACGACTTTTATCGTGGTTGTGGTTTGAAATAGAATGAGAAATTCTTTTTTCACTTTCTTTGTCAATACCCAGCCCCCTTTTTAAACGACCTGACAAAGCCGTCACTCTGTGATATTAAGAAATTTGCCAAGTTTATAGACATCAGGTTGTTTCACAAGTACATGAATGAAGTCTAGTCTCTTTCAGTTCCACTGCGGAATGAGGGAAAGAATCCATCCGCGGTTAGGATTGCCAGTCGTAAGAGGCGACTAAAATCCCCCCAGGCCCAGTCTGGCACTTATTTAGGAACTGCAAATGGTAATGAGTGAGATCCGCACACGCGACATCTGACCAAAGATGATCCGATATGGTACTACGGGGGTCAATGGCCCGCAGTTTCGGCTGTTCTGACCATTGGCTTTGGCTTCGTAGAGGCTGATGGTTGAAACCCAAACTTACGCGGGAAGAATGATTTTGGTATAAGATTATCATTCATTCGCCGTAGAGTGCGTTTCATAGCGGGTGCTATAGCCCAAATTGTAGCAGAGGTTTAAAATGGGCCTCGCATCTTACCAAGATGGAAGATATGACTTACTTGAATTTCTTCATTCATTGGTACCGGCATTATCTTGATACATTGTGTTTTGAACACCGTAGTATTAAGCCTACACGGCATAGAATGCTACTTAAAATATCAAAGGTGCTTCACTGTCTCTTTCAGTGTACATTAACTATATATTATACATTAACCACTGAGGCATCTTTTGGCGGCTTTCTGGTCTACATATGAGCAACGCTAATCCGTGGTATCACAATAGGTCATTACGAGTATTTGATTTTTAGTGGGCCCCAACTCTAACTTAACATAAACTAACCAATATTACAAATTTCATTCGCATTTCTTCAATATTCATTTTTAGGGACTAGCAAGTTAGATTACGATATAAAATTTGTCGTTTGATAAGTATCAGTAAGCAGAAAATGGGTTTCAACTTTAAAAATTTTAGCTTGTAACCACTTTTATGTACCAGGATTACAATAAAATTATAATATACCTAAGACGATACATGTTTGAACTAAATTGTTTTAAAATTATATATTTTCTAGGTTTAAAGTTTTTCTATATAATATTGTAAAAGTACATGCAACATTTTTATGAATACAAAATTGCAAAACTTTTCCATTTAAAATTTAAAAATCTTCTAGAACTAAATTTGTAATTTTTATTGTCATGGCATGTGTCGTGTAGGTCGTCGCATGATTTCCCTACTATTTTCTTTCATGTGAACTATGCGAAAGTTTTGAGAAACAAGGCCAAAATGTGAGGTTGAAATTCAAATTGCTCAATGAATGCGATGTCCTTGTTGAGTATAAGAAATTTTAATTATTTTATTGAAATACTTTGTGCATTCTCTGTTTCTCACAAGTGTTTCTGCAAAACAATTAATTTCTTTACACAACTTGGTCATGCATTCAAGAGTAAATTTTTCAATAAATTTAATTTAATTTTAATTCTATACAATTTGTTTAATTATCTTAAATATATTCGTTTCTCATATCTTTGTGTTGGGAAACTATAAAATTTATTTATTAATGCAATATCCACTTTAATCTAGAAGCTCTTAATAGTCAAAGAACACAAACAGTAATAATTACACAACTGATTCAGTTATTCAAATTAACTTCGTTAAAATAAACTTTTAATCCAACCAAATTATTTGTATGGTAATACTTGTATGGTATGATTTCTCAAAAATTAGGACTTCAATCAATATATTATATATATAAACGAAAAGCTTTCACTGTTTTCAAAATTATATTATCGGTGTCTATCGTCAGCTCTACTCTAATTTGTGTGTGGGCCTATTAGTATCTTACTAGAGTTTGTAAGGTGATTTTGTTTATATAGTCTAAGCATCCTATTCGTTACTGAGCGTGTGTAGTTCTAGTTGAACATATTATTTAGTGTTGAAATAGATTGGTTATATATCGAGTTTCAATGCTTATATTGCTCAAATTTTCCAACCTTCAGGTCTCTGCTAAGATCCATAATTCTAATATAGCAAGAGTCCATACGCTATTTTACTTTTCTAACAGCTTTGAAGTTTATTAATATTATTATTATTGAGTAAGGGATCGTGCACTGCGACCTAAAAGATCTATTGTGCCCCTTTGTCGGGTTAGAGTATTTCTCCAAGTCCGATTTCTTTAATGAAAGACAGTATGGATCCTATCTTCCCCAGTCTTGAATCCTTATGATCCATGAAATACCCTCCTATGTGTTTCTTTCGCTTATGCATCAGTGCCGGGCACTCCCCAAGCACATGGTATGCCGTTTCTCTCTCTTCCCTGCAGTATCTGCAGTCTGAGTTGGATTGACTTCCTAACTTCGATAGGTGATTATTCTATACTATGCAATCTTTAAAGCGTTTTAGGTTGTAAGTCCCTAAAAGCATTTTAGATTGTGGGAGTCTTGGTAGCATTAACCAATAGAGTTCTCTCTCTTTTTTCTCTGCGTCATTCATGTTAATGGATAGAGCTCCTTTGCCTAGACCACAAAATGGTTCTGGGCCTATCATTATTGATGCCGCGCCTCTTCTTGCAAGTTTGTCTGGCATTTCATTACCTTGGATACCAGTATGTCCCGGAATCCATAAAAGGTGCACCTGATTGATCCCACCGAGTGTGTTTGGCTTGTCAATGCATTCCCATACCAGTTTGGAAAGTTTATTAATAATTATTGTGTAAATTTTTTAAATAACTAATCAGTTAACAGTTATTTGTTAACTGATCCATATATAACAATTTAGTTTTATTATTATTTTTTTTTGTTTTGTTTTTAATTTGAACTTCTTTGGATTGTATTAATGGATGTGCACGTTCTTCTTGAAATAGTTCCCAAATCTTACACCTTAACAGAAACTATACTCTATTCTTAAGTAAATAAATATATTATAAGTTGAAAATCCCAACCCTATTCAAAACATTTCAAAAACACAACGAAATCCATTAACAAAAAAAATATAGTGACTCGTGCAAAATAATCCACTAAAAATCAACCTTAATTGGTATATCCGTCCGAGGATTTTTTGTTTGATTTTTAATGTGTTGATGAAGTTTTGTATATTAGGTATATATAATATATATCCAATTTTTATTTTTCACAAAGATTAGTATTCGATTTATCGAACACTGGGCGTTATTAACATATTGCAATAAGAAATGAAATAATTGTTTTATTTTTATTTATTATATAAATATTCGTTAATAATGTTTTGAGACTTCAAATACCCAGTGATTGAACTCGTGCCCTGCCAAATCTGAAGCTTAAATAATATATTACCTTAACTACTTAATTTATTAACTGGAATGTTATATTAAAATAGTAAATAAAATCATATAAAAATCACTGGTTCAAAAAATATTTGAGGTTGCTCATCTTTTGAGAATGAGTATTACATAGAAACCACTGTTATCGCCCTGATCTTATTGTCCTCAGTGTTTTATTATTCCGTGGAGAACAAAGCAGTCTAGCTTCTACACATTATCGGTGACTGAATTACGCATAGGGATTCATAAGTGCTAATATCACCTCTTGGATCTGTCAGTTATACTTCGCCCTTTAATATAGACGTTCCAATATTCTCGAGGTAAAGTTTAAAAGACGACTAAAATCCATTAAGTGCCACCCTGGACTGTTTCGTTCTATGACAGGTAGCAAAAAAGGTTTTCACGGAATCCAGATGCCCATCTATTATTTTAAATAGTACATTCAACCAATTTTTGAAAAGTATCAAAATTTGCTTTTCGATATGATTTTGAGATATAGGTCCCGAATCAAACCCAAAACAACAGTTATTCATACATATAGTTCAAAGTGCAAGTGTTTATTAATCTTTCATTTATATAATCTATTCATTATTATCATCATCAAGATTACTTTGTAATATAAAGTGTTAGGAAAAATTTCAAACGAGTTCAAATACCAGTGCCAATAAATAACTTTATTTACACTAATTTTTTGTTAAAAAATTTAAAATTACACAATTAATCTTTTATTAACAAACTTCAGCTCGACAACAATTTGCTAAAAATTTTATCATTTTTATTAAATGTTCCAAAAAAATAAATTTAAAAATTTCCCACATTATTTTCGGTGCATCGGCGGTGTAGTTTGCAGCTGCAAAAAGATATTCATTCGGAGCTAAATTATATCCATGATAACCAGTTAACATCAAATGAGTGTCGTATATAACATAACATGCAGACAACAGTGCTTTGGATGAAATCGCGTACACAGACTGCCGTGTACAAAATATTATCACCACGACATATATACCATATATTATAGTCATTAGAAGCATTCCACTGAAATTCGTAAACTTCAAATAATCTTGTTTACTATAAGCGATTAATAGAAGTGCTTGTGCTAGAAAGACAGCTTGACACAGAAGACTCTATAATACAAAAATAAAGCAAATTGTATTCAAAGATTTTGAAATAGAATAAAATAAAGCATACCCATTGTGTTCCAATTATTGTAGCACATAATCCCTCCGTAATTGCTTGTATTATTGTGATTAGTATGAAGACTATGTGATTCATCGGAGCTCTTCGACGCACATCTCGAAATATATACATTAGTATACCGAAGGTTAGGGTAAAAATCTCTATCAAATTTAAAACCAAGGGGGAGACTGGTTTCATATGATTATATACAATTATTTCTATAGTTGGTATAGATATTAGATTTTGAACCTATTGAACATATAATAATTAGTAAATAATTAGTGTAAAAAAACAATTATTTTTAATACAATATAATTCATTATTTTTTTTTTTTAATTAATAATAAATTCATTTATAATTATAATTTAATAGACTAGATTGAGCAAAAAGTATTTATCGTTTTTTGTTCGCTGCTCTTTGAGGTATAAAAACTTAAAGATGATGAACAGCATCTAATAATTCCTCTTTTTTTGACAGATAACAGATAAAATAATTATACATGAAATTTTTTTTTTGAATTTAGTCTCAGTATAAAAAACTTTTACAAAGCAAAGTCTGGCGTTAATCTGTGAAAAGACATTATGCCTCGCGCAGATGACAAACACAATCAGTTACTAAATGTGACTTTATTCAATTTCTTTTTACATTTTTATATTTTAAATCGAAGTTTACTAACTCACAACTGTTTAATTTAATACTTTTTATTTAAATCCATTCATATAAGTTTTGTTATAGCTTTTCACGGATTTCCCATTCCTTAAAGAGAATTATCATGCCATTAACAACACTGACTGACTGTTGATAGTTTCGAAAAATATCCAAATACCAAAACATTGCTAAGTATATCAACAAATTAAAGCAACAATTATTGAGAAGTTAGGTTTGTTGATAGAGCTGACTGTCGGAGTCCACGTATGGATTAATAAGTACCCGGCCGAAGTAATTAAAACACATTTTTTTGGAAAATTGTATATTATTCTTCAATGTAGTCCTCTTTTAGGTCGACTCGCTGAGACCAACGATCTTTCAACATTTGGATACCTTTTAAATAATATGATATATCAAGTCCTTCAAAATGTACCTCAGTCTCATTCTACTTCATCACTTGATGCAAATCTCTTTCCCTGGGGCCATCTTTTCAAGTTTGAAAATAGGTAATATTCACTGGGAGCCAAATCTGGAGAATACATAAAGATACAATTCGTACGTAATTCATTTAATTTTGTCCTGGTTTCCATTGATGCGTCAGCGGGTTTAGATTATGCATAACAATGTCCAAACAATATGTTGAACGACGAAGTCATTCATGGGCGACACCCATCTTGCCAAAAGCTTTTTCGTTCCCAAATATTTATATTAAATATTTTATACACATTTATATATTTTTGTCATCTCACACAATTTAATTTTTGGATCATTCAACACAATATCGTGGATTTTTTCAAAGTGTTTTTTAGTTGTGACTTTTTTGGACGACCCGGAGGCTCTTCATCAAAAACACTCTCACGACAAAATTTAAATTCAACTTTTCAGTATTTTATTGTTGTTATTGATGGTGCAAGGTAGCCGTAAACAGAATCCATTTCCAATTTAATTGCATCATTGTTTATTCCTTTTAAATGAAGGAATTTTATTACTGAACGATATTCAATTTTTTCTATTTTATAAAAAGTCATCATGGTGCACTATTTCAAGCTGACCAAACATCCGATGAAGTCGAAAAATTATAGCTGTCGTGTAAAACTTGCCGATATATAAAATATAATTAATTTTGTTCTGACTTTGCCACCTGTTATGAAGTCAGGTAATTATCAATCCACCTAGTACATATGACAGGTACGCAGTGATACCAGATTAGAATCCTTAAAGGCAGTTTACCACGATACAAACTGTTCGAAATGTCTGTGTCGTTAGCATATATTGAAGAAACAGTTCAATGTAAAGGAAAAAGTTCAACTGATAGCTCCAAAGAATTTTAATCGAGTTTTCGAGAGAATCGGATAGACCAAAAGTGCTACATGAAGATGTCTTTAATGCCGGGTTTCATGCATTTTAATTACTCGTAACTTCTCGTCAAATAATAGAACCAAAGTGAATAGAAATACAATTAAAACTAACAATTAATATTTAATTCTATAGTTACAAAATCACACCTCAGAGCAATCAATCTATTCATTTCGTTATTCTGTCCATATTAATGCTATAGAAAATTCATCTTGGTGTAAAATTTTGAAATTTTGGAATTTCGAAAATCACATTAAAAATCAGATTAACCAACCAAAATAACAATTTTTAAGAGGCTAATTATGTGGATAGAGCTGACTAGCGTAGACCACGTATACATGGGTGATAATATGTCTGCTGTTTTGTTTGATTTCTAAAGAATAGATTATATTCCGTCTTCGCAGCGCTAGAATATACATATCTCTTATGACCCGGCAAAAACTGAGAGCTCTTCAGAACCGTCCAAATGTGATCTGTTTCGATTTTCTCAACTTCTCCTGCTGACGTGAAATTAATCTCATAGTAGGATTGTAAAAAACAGATGTGTCCGTTTTTTCACGAAATTATGCAATTAGCGAACTATGTTGTAATGATAAATGGCAGAAAAGGTCAAATAGATAAATTGCAATTTTTGAATTAATAAAATTATTTTTGAACTCGTGGAAAAATGTTTCAAATTTTAACTTAAAAATGCCGAATACTTTTTGTAAAACTCAATATTAATGAATAGAAAATGTTTCTGAGTCTTTGTGAACTTAACACAATTTGAATTATTAATTTTATAGATTATTTTCAAAGATTATAAAGAAACATTCTATATTATTTATAATCTATATATACTTACAATTAATAAAGCATAAACTCTTCGAACAAATCGACGACGTGCTATGGCATTGCTTATATCAAATTTTTGTTCATGCTTTGATGAAATTAAATTCGTCGTATTTCTTGGTAATAATTGACACTGCACTCCAGCGTTTACTTTCTTATCACTCTCATTATAGGCTGTGAATCATAATTAAATGCAATTAAATAAATAATCTTAATTAATCCTGAATATCACTTGATTAACACACAGTTTTATTAGATTACCTTCTTGAGTGCATTCACCATTTTCCACAGAAATATCATTTTCTTTAT
>NC_051847.1:76708139-76712259 GCF_002237135.1 Teleopsis dalmanni | reverse complement strand
ACGTGTACGTTCCTGAAAGCAAAAATAATAAATGAAACTCAAATAAATAATATAAATGTAATTAAATTTTATTACTCTTTCATTCACATCTTCCACAATTGGAAATCCATTATGATTGCACTTCTTTAAAACATCAAAAACATATTTGGCATTCTCGCGTAAGCGAAAGCAGATCACTGGTGAGCTCATAATTTGCGCTGCTTTTAAACCCATATATTTGGGTTGTGGTTCCCATGGCAACATCGGGACATTATTGATTTTTACTTGTATATCATAAAGGCCCTATAATGATTCATATACACTAAATAAATAAGAGTCTGGCTTCAAATATAAAATTAATATGCACCCACATCATTAAAATAGTCGCCTACCCATTTAGCGCTTATGAGCGTTAAAATGAGCGGGAAAAAGAATGAAGTTTCAACTCCAGTTGTTTCCATTAAAATAACGGAAAGACTTATTGTCATACGAAGTACGCCACCCAAATTTGCTGCAGCTCCGATTAACGCATACTTTCCGGGATTTAAAAAGTGCTAAAAATATGTATTGTTGTAATTAAAAAGTAATTGATTTATTTTAGTTAATTCATTTACAGCTTGTGGGAAGAGATAGTAAAATATAGCTGCAACAAGTCTTCCCCATGCAGCACCTACAAGTGCAGTTGGTATGAATACTCCCAATGAAACATTTAAGCCGAAAGTAAAGCAAGATAGGAAATAATATATGATTGTAAAAATAGTTAATGTCAGTATTTTATGTGAGCCTGGAATATGTCAATTATCAGAAAATATATTTATAATTGATTTCATTTTGCTATTACCTGGAGGATCATGGAAAAGTGCTCTGACAGTTGCTTCCGGCGTTTGAAACCAAAGTGCAGCCACTGCATTATACTCATTGTCATCACAAAACAACTGATATAAAAGTAATATATAAACATTTTTTACGCACATTTTAAATTTTATAATTATATCTTTTTTTATACCTGCACAGGATAGTCAGTAGGATCATTTCCTAATTGTCGGCAATCGTTTATAAAATAAATCGATGTGCATGCTAATGTTACTCCCATTAATGCAACAAATGCTGCTTCTACAACTTTAGCAAACTTAAATTTAATAAAGCGACTTCGAAAACGATTGATTTTTGTATTTATTGAATTCCAAATAGCGCCCAATAGACCGCAAGATACACCCAATAATAAAAATATAGGTAATTCGAAATATTCAAAAGTCAGCGGTTGATCGAATTGACCTAAGTTAAATAATCCAGTAAAAGTGAAGTTATTTAATCCATGATAAGCCGATAAAACAATATTTAAAGTAAATGAACTAATAATCGATGCAATCAAAGTACGCCAAATCAAATTTTGATTCCAGAAACTAGCGGCTTCTTCAAGTGAAAATAACATTCCACCTATAGGAGAGCCGAAGGCAGCAGCTACACCAGCTGCGCTACCTCCTAGAACAAAATCACGTTTCTCATGGTCATTACGGAAAGCTTGATATATGCCGCTATCAATATTAAAACTTGTACTTTTTCCTTGCGATATACCAGCAGCTACAACAGCACCTGCATGTATCATTGGTCCTTCCTATAAATGAATATTAGTTAAAAAAACTTTACTTTAATTCATAATTTATACACATACCTTTCCGCCAGCTAAGCCACCGACAACAGATGTGATTACACCAATGGCTTTTACGGCTAGTGTTTTGATCCGAACAATTCTTGGTATTTTGACGCCATTTAAATATGCTTTTACCTGTGGTATACCACTACCAGCTGTTATAGGCTCTATATATGTTACCAAAGTAGCGCCCAGTGCAACAGGTATCACACTAACAGTCATCCATAAAAGGTATGGTATAACTAAATCCCCACCCATACCAGTGGAAATAGGTACATTTGCATCAACGGCTAAAAATAAAATAATTAAGAAAATTAAAGATAATTATAATTATGTTCATTAAATAAATGTCGTATAAATAAGAAATAAGTAATTGAGTTACCGATCAGTAATTATTTAGTAATTAAAAATAACAGATTGACTGCGAAAGAGTTCTTTTAGGATCCCACTGGCATATAAAAAGTTACTTGATTGCTCTTTGGTTATAACACACGAAGACAAAAATTGCATTTCCGAAAATACTTATTATTGAAAAATGACATGGTAATAGCTTGGTACGCAGTCAAAATGCGTATTGTTTTTTTTATTTATTTACATATACTCTACTTACTACATGAGTACTAGCACTTTAGAGAAAAGTATACGTGTATTCGAACTTAGAGATGAAATAGATTATCTGTTTGAAAACACATGAATTTGCTTAAAATGCAAATTTGCTTTATATTCAATTTTGCTATTCTTTTATACAAATATGTATAAAAACAACTACTGGATGTTGACTCACTTTTTCTTATTGAACTTTTATTAATCTATTTATTATTATTTATTTACTAAACATATTAACACTCAAAGCGTTACTTACATTTTTTGAGGAGTTCGTATTTTCGTGTTGATAATGCTTCAATTATAATGTCAATAACACAAGCTACTAATGCAGTTATTACACCAATTTTTATAAAAATAATCCAACGTAAAATATCTCTCTGAAGATGAAAACGTCTAGTTTGAGATTTTCTTTGAGCATTTCGGTAAAGTTTATTTTCACATACTTCATAATCTAAACTCTGTAAAAGAAAAATTTAAGCTGGTTTATGTTTCGTATATATTATTTACACTGGATATACTTCATATATGCTATTCGAATTTCTTTGGACATTCTCTATGGCTGTAGTGCGAGATCTTACATGGAAGCTTGGACTGTGGTCCTCTAAATGCATAGAATTGCTACTATCACAAGGTAAATGGCGTCGTCTAACCCCTGATGTTGATGGCTGGAAAGAAAATACATTGCTAATGAAAAGTTCTTGGTTTGGTAATAAATGCAAAGCTGTGTTACCTTTTCTTTGTCCAAATTATGATACGAATCTGATTCACTGTCACTAGTATCTATGTGTACTAAAGTGTCTACATCCTTCTTATTACTTTTAGAAAGTTTGACCTCATCTTCTGTATCTGATTCACTATTTATACACGCTAAAGTGTTGACATCTTTGTTAATTTTTCTATCTGTACATAGCAATTCTTCGTCGGTCTCAGTTTGAACTTTAATATTGTTTTTTGCTGCCTCTTGCTCTTCATCGGAACTTGTATCATCGACAAGCAATACTTCGTCCACTTTTGGTTTCATTGTTAATTTCAGTACTATGTTACTTTACTTTTAAATTAAACATAGATATTTTGCTAGTGTTTTAACTCGCATATATATATATAAACTTAACAAGAGCCTTTTCTTTGTATATTAGTAACTCACTAATTTTATTATTATATATATTTTGTATATATTGTATATATAACACAATAAGTCATAAGTTATTAAAAATTGCGAATACTGATACGTACACCCCCAAAATATGATATCAACAAATGCGAGACTGAAATTAGTCCAAGGTTGCATTTCTACAAAAAAGTCATAGTAAAAATCAAATCTTATAAAAAGACTTGCAATGTTTTTTCTATTATGTTAAAAATGTTACGTTAAAAATACTCCAAAAATAATAGTTAAATAGTTAATAGTTAGTTAATAATTAGTTAATAGTTGTACAAGTGATTTATATATATATATATGACAAAAAGGAAAAATGCTATAAATATAACAACTTTTATTTTTAAAATATATTTTATTAGGCAAATTTCTTTATTCTTTAAATATTGTTATAATGACAACTGCATACTTAGGACGTGTGCGAGTGGTTGATGCTAAACCAAATGGGAATTTTTTTGGGATTTTTGCACTGCACACATTTAGCCATTTATCAACACGTATCGACACATCACTACACTCACTACGTTTACGCGAGCCTTAAAAGTTGTTTTAAGGCTCTTAAAATCGATTTTAAGATCGCGTAAACACCCTAAATTGAATTTTGCTTAAAAGCACTTTTAGCTTACTAAATGTAGTTTAACATCACTTTTAGTAAGAAATGTCACTTTTAATCTTTGCGTAAACACCTTAAAAGCAGTTTAAGGTTTGAATTGTCAGCTGTTAACAGT
>NC_051847.1:76698831-76708039 GCF_002237135.1 Teleopsis dalmanni | reverse complement strand
TAACTTGGCACCCCATTCCTATACTCATTTTTGTTTGATTTATAATTATTCAACTACTACTACTAGCAATAAATATCCAGAAGTTGTGAAGTGTTTAGTCTTTTATGCTGGAGACTATTTTGTACCCCCGACAAATTTTATTGTTGCATTTAGTAATTTTATACATTTAATAATTTAAATTAGTTAAAAATTGTAGAAAACTGAACTTTTGAAAATGTTTTCTTTTTCTGTGAAAAACAAGACAATTTTATAATAAAAAACAATTTAAATGGGTTTTACAAATTGCTTCTTTAATTGCATTTTATTACTGTTTGACTTTAGAGCATTAAAAATATAAAATTTACACGAACTATTTATTGTTAAGCGTCTAAATGTTAGTGTTCCATAACTTCGATGCCCCCTCCTCCTTCGCTACCGTTTTGTGTAACACCATTCTGTAAGTCTGTGAAGAAATTCTCTGGTAGCTGACCACTTTGTAATACGTGCGATAATCGCTCTACTTCGAGCAATGAACTGGCACGTTTTATAGCTTCGCGTATACGTTGTAAATCTTCAGGATTTGCCATTCTAGTGCCACCGCTATTGCTTTCTGCTGCAACTGCAGCAGCATTTAGTTTTGTCTTTTTAGCAATTTCCTTTGCAATATCTTTGCCTTGCTTTGTACGGAAGAAATCATGCGCTGCTTGACGATCCTTTTGTTTAATCTTTCTAAAATCCAGCAAACGCAAGTTTGGAAACTTCCAAGCCATGTATTCACGATAATACTGTTTAGTCGAAACAGGATTAATTAATAAACAAATTGTGTCTAAATGCTGCAAATATGCTAATGGTTCAAGATCTCCTAATTCTTGTAAGTTATTACCGGTCAAAATAATGGAAGTTAGATTGGGCACAGCCTCGTGCAGACCATCACCGATGCGTAATATGCGGTTATTATTTAAAAGTAAACACTTTAAGCGCGGTAAATATGGCATTCCATCCAGTTTACGCAGATCATTATCAGATAAGTCTATGGTATCAAATTGATCTAGTGTCGCGCCAAGGTTTTCTATTTGAGGTATTTTATAACCACGTAAATCGAGTTCACGTTCCCGGCATGGATTAATGTATTGCATTGACTGATTTATCAGTTCAGGCGTTAGCTTAACCATTTTTACTTAACAAAACTTTAGGAAATTATTTAATTTAAACTTATATCAAGTATTTTTCATTAAAAATCTTCAAAATAAAAGACAAATAATTTTAAAATAAATATTCAGCCACAAGCGTCGAAAACCAAATAGCAATTTGACAACAAAATGAACTGTCAAAAGCGCAATGTATGCAGTGCTGCCACATAGTTCGGATCTTTATACAGGTTTTACACAATGCATACTTTTGGTGCGTTAATAAACAATTATATAATATATATAAAATAATAATTAATTATTATTTATTTTATAGAATTACATAAAATTATTATAAAAATTTTATTATCTACATTTGCATTGAATTTCACACTGCGGCCGTGTACGAGTTCAAATAAATTGAGGTAAAGTAAATTGAAATTTCCTAGAGATTTTTTGCACTGCATTTATGTTAATATTTATATGTTATCATTGCATAAAGTTAAACTTTTTAAGTTCAAAAAAAAAATTATAATATCCCGATATAAGGGATAGAGCACTCGAAAATTAATCAATTATGATAATTAACCAACTGTTGAAGAAGTTATTCGGCAATATACACCTAAATTCCAAAAGAGACTTAAATCGCATGTTTAACATTTATCTTCTACAACTGCATTAAATCGCCTTAAAAGAAAATCATTTATAAATATGAATATTCCGGTTCAATAGCATATATGTTAGTTTAATATTTGCAAAATTATTGTCAATTTCTATTTAAAAAGATTCAATAAATAAACCAATGTAAAAAATAAAATTACGATAATTTTTGCTCACATTTCAAACGACTAGTCTATTTGTATAATATTTTTCTTAACCTCTGAGCAAATTGTTATTACGACGAATAAAAAATCATTTCTATAACTTTTACCGCATCTGAATATGAGAAATGTGTTTCTAACTTTCCTTTTCATTATGCTTAAAATAGCAAAGTTTAAACTTCATATCCATTCCTGCAAAAGCATTCATCATAACCTTAAAAAACATATAATTTCTTTTATGCAACTTTTTGACCATAACCTTATAATCGTTTTAATTCTTGTAATGTTTTGTTAAAAGCCACTCAACTTACCTCTCAAATCAAAATTAATACAATTATAAAATAAATAATGTTAATTTTTTTTAATATCTTTATTTTAATTTTCTTCGTTACAACTTTTTTATTTTAACGCGTAAATTTCACACAATTTCGATTTTTAATTTGAATAAGTAACTGTAAATGCAGAAATTTATTTTTGTATTGAAAATTGATATTTAACATTTTGTATTTGTAAATTATTTTCTTCTCTCAAAATGGATGGTGGGGGGCAGTTTGAACCTTTAGCATTTGTTTCGTATTCGTATTTAAATTATTTCAAATATTGAGATTTTTTACTAAACCTACAAAAACCCACAAAATTATTTGTTTTATTTTTTATTAAATTTCACTTTTAAGTTTAAGTGTGAATATTTGTTTTTTGTGCATTCGAAAAACTCGTAGTTATTTATTTTTATATACTTAAGTTTCGTTTAAGTTCTTAATTATAAAATTAATTTGGTTTTAATGCATATAATTTATTTTTACTATTACTACAATAATTTAATTATTTATTTTTTTAAAGTAAGTTTTACTACTTTTACATTTTACAAAACATTAAAAATGTAAATTATAAATATTATAATAAATTTGAATTATAATTTTTGCAGAAAAATATTAAATTTATTAATATTATTTATTTTTAAACTTTTCATCAAAAAATATTAATAACAAAATTTTGAACACATTACATTTGTTTAAGTTATTAATTTTAATTAAATTATTATATAAAAATAAAAAATGAACACATTAGTTTTTGGAATATTTTGATTTTATTAATTGCATTAATTTTATTTTAATAGATTGTCATTAAAAATATATATAAAATTAAAAAAAAACAAAGAATTTAAAATTAAAACATCAAATTATTATGGATATCAAAATATCCATTGCAGTCTAAAATGAATCTAAAATAATAATTATATGTAAATATGTAAATAATATATAAAAAACCCTAATTACTATTTATATACATAATATATAGAAATATATATAAATATATGTATGTATATAAATAATAAAAAGATTTATATATTTTTATATATAAGAAAAAATATTAATTTATAGAAATTTAAGATAGAGAATTCTAAAACTGAATGTAGAAGTGAGAGCTTATAATGAAGTCCACTAAAATGTCACATATAAGGCATAGAATCAGGGCTTCAAACTGATCATTTATTCGTTCCGGTTCAATTAAAAAAAATGTATCTGAATTGTATCGGGATTTACTCAAAAATATCAGATTTTGACATTTTTTCGGTAATGGTTCTACCTTAAAAGAAATATATTCAATTTTTCGTTTTATTGCTATAATATCTGTTAGCTCTAGATTAAAACGAACTTCTAATGCTTAGGAAGTTCTAAAATGGAACGTCGTTCCAATCTACAAAGAACGGATCTAAGATAAAATAATAAATTTTAGAGACATTTGAGGACAATATTATTAGTTAATTTTTTTTTTTTTTGCAGTCTTTATTAATCGCCTTTAGAAGTAGATAAATCAAATCCTATAGATACCGATACGAGTACATGGGGTTCGAAATTAATAACGAGAAGAGATATTAAATCTAGTTACATGTTTAGATTCCTTCTCTTTTCACTAATATACATAAACGTAGTTGAATTAAAGTGCACAGGTAAAAACTGAAGGAATAATTCTTTACGAATTGAAGAGCTTAAACGATTTTCTTCATCTAAATAGAATTCAACCATATTCTCACTGACAATGTAGTTCTGTTTTTGTCTTAAATACTGTAGACAATTTTCTGTTTAGAAATATATTACATTAACAAATTCAGTAGCGCGGATGGTACTCCATAAAATTAAAGGTGTATGGAACTTAATCTATAGTTGATAGAAAATAAAATTAAGTACACAGTAGACTAATCTGGTCAAGCGATGAAAGCAGAGAAAAGAGGTTCAGTTAAGAGGGTTTTATAATACTAGTTATTACAACCGGGTGCGATAATGTAAATAACAACAGAGTTTTAAGGGAAAATATTAATATAGGGATTACGTTACATTCACAATTTTTAACTAGAATTTGGGTTTAAAAACATTGTTACCGCTCAATGCAAAATTAAAAATTTTTTTGAAGAAGAATATATTATATATATTATAAAAATCTTTGTAAAATTATATAGATTTTAGATATATTTATGGTATCTATAACAATATTGCAATATGATATTACTCGCAATATTCCTACGTACTAAATTGTATTTCCTTATAATTCCATTATAAATCCTTCAATCTGGCTCCAAATCAATCCGAGGTAACGTTTCTATTTATTCGAAAAAGGATTTTAGCAGACCTTGTGAATACTATGTTTGTTTCTTTTTTATTGAAACCTTTTTTTCTATAAATATTTTATATTTCTGTAATAAGTGAATAATTCCACCTATTACTTGTTTAAAATAAATATGTTTGTTATGTGCCTTGACTATTTTTTTCCAAAATATTTATTGAATAAAAAAGATTTTGAAAATAAAGTAATTTGAAAAAAGGATAAGTTCTTGGTGTTCCCTTCATTAATATTATAAAATTTTGGTAAACTTCTTTTAAGTTCTCAAATGGGAAAATAAATACTTTCGTATAAAAAAAAATTATTTGATCAGAATATAATGTAAATTCATTTTTGCAAGATTTACAAAAACAAAGAAAAAAATGAAAAGATATATTTAGGTCTAATAAAACAACTTAACAAAACTAGAAACCTAATATTTTACTATTGTAAATATTTTATCAAAATAATTAATTTAATATTTTTTAAGAAAATTAAAATTTCTTATATTAACACATAAAAAGGACCTAGAAAAAAATTATTCAAAATGGAAGCAGTTATAAAAAATATGTTTAACTTTTATATTTTTTTAAATTTTTTATAATTTAAAATATTTATATTTATTTTCACAATAATTTTCGTGTATATAATATATATATATATATATATGTATGTTACAAATAATCATGTTTAATTATTTTAAAATTATGGTGAAGATGTTATAGAATATGATTGGCACTTATTAAATAAATATTTAAAATATATATAGTATATATCTTTAGTATGGTATATAGTATAGTAAAGAAAATATATATATGCTTATAAAAAATAAATACTAAATAGTAATAAAAAAATAATTGATTTATATATTATATAAAAACATTGTGCTAAACAAAATAAAATATACAAATATGGAATAAGTTTAACAATTAAAAATTTTTTTTTATGTTAAATTATAAAAAATGAATGCATACAAATATATTAAAGTTAATAACACATAATGCAAAAGAATATAATGTTTTATTATTAAAAAAACTGCAGTTGTATATTTTAATATAAATAACCGAAAAATTGCACAAAAACTTCCAGTTTTGTTTTTTTTTCTAATTTAAACAATATTATTTTAATCTAAAATGAGTTTTTCTTTTACTTTGAAATTTCAGTACATACTATATAATCTGATGAAAGATTTTATTTCATAATTTTCGTTCTTTGCATACTAATTTAATTGCATTATTTAAATTGGTATCATTTAAATTTTTGTAAATTTTTAACTTTTTATATTTTAAATCTTAACTCTATGTTAATTACTTTTGCATTTTATATATCAACAACATCTTCTTCCGTGTATTGTGTATCCTTAAAGGTGCGACGTATTGAAGATCGTAATAGCCCTTCAACTAATGTCTCCTAAAAAACACATTAATATATATACAATAATTTATACAATAATAAATTGTATATAAAATCTGAACCTTTTTTGCTTTAAAACTAATACAAACATGCAGGAAATAAATTTTTAAAACACAAAGTTAATAAAATAATATTGGCAAAGTAGCGTTAATACAATTATTATGTTATGAGTACGTTACATTAAAAATTAAAGCTCGTTAATCACTTTTTAAAAATATAAATGAATTATTAAATTAGGACAATAACTAAAAACATTATATGAACATAAAATAATGAAATCTTTTTTTTTAACACAAACAATGCTAATTATGATAAATACTTATTGTACATATTACAAAAAGTCATATAAGAAAATTATTTCAAATATAGGTAACAATATAACAATAGTATAAAATTCTTGTTAACAATATTCTAGCTAAAATGATTTGTCCAGAATACTATTTAATATTGATTATTATATATTGTTTTTATTAAGTCAAAAAAGAAAAACAATAGAAATATTGTAAAAAAAATTTAGTTTTAAATTTAAAATGTGAAACCTCACATTCTAATCTACATAATTTTATAGTACATAATTTTTTTTTTTAAATACAATACCAAATATAATAGAGCTTAGTACTGTGTTAACATGAAATATCAACTAATATTTGGGATTTAAAAAAATACTATATAAACATTAACATTAGCTTTAAATAAATAAACTTTAATATTAACAAAAAACTGTTTTTATTAAAATCTGTGCTTACTAACATCAATTTTAGTAAAAAAGAATTGGCGATAATCACAATCTTAACGCAATATTTCACAGCGTAAAGGCTGAATAGGTTGTGATGTAAAAAATTTACTGACCTCTTCTGTATGAACCGTATGAACCAACCTTAAGAATTTCAAGAAACCTCTTGACGGGTTTATTCATAAGAAAAATCTTATGTGATCTGATACAAACAATAAGCAATTGCATTGCATTTCTTTGTGTGCGAAGTATTTTGTGATCTGATTAGACTTGTGTTGTTTGTATTTTTATGTTGTTTTGCACCATGTGTACATTGTCAAAAATAATAACCTTTTCTGCATTTTGCCGTTAACGTTTTCTACGTTCCCTACATCTACCACAACTGATTTAGCCTTAATTGTTTACACTGTGTGTTTATTATACCGTTAACAAATGTTTAATTGTTTCATACTATTTTTGTAGTCAAATAAAAAAATTTACGTATTCATAAACTTACGAAAATAAATAAATATAATATAACGAAACAAGATATTAAATGTAAATTTAAAATCAAATATTACAGATTATTATTAATATACTAAGCGTTATTATACTATAAAAAATATTCTGGTATTTTAAAATTTAAAAAAAAAATAATCAAAAAATAACTCTGGACATAATTCATTTTAACACTGAATTAGCATTTATAGCAACAAATAAAGTTGCATGGAAGCACCCTACATAATGATAAATTTAATATTATAATAATAATAATCTTCTTTCACACCAAACGTTATGATAGCTTAAATAAATGGTATAGGAAGAACATTTCACAATACAATGCGTATGTTTTAGAAGGCGAAGCAAATTCATATGACATGTTGGGTTTTTTGTTAAAACTTCTTCAAACCTCGAATAATGTTGAAATTTCTTTGCCAGCAATACGTTTAACACCATCACTACTACAACTATTTGAACCTATCGCAGAAGTAGAACTACTACTGCTTATACTGCTACTGCTGTTTCTAATGTTGATTATTTCATTTCTGCTACTGCTAGCGTTATGTGTACTGGATGTTACCTTGCTGCTAGAATTACTACTTCCGTTTTCAGTGATAATGGTTTTGGTTAGATTTTCGCTTGTTCGACTACTCAAACTACTGTTGGTGTTTACAATATTAGATCGATTTGTGTTTAATACTGTGCTTATTTTATTTGTGGTCTCTGTAGTACTTGAAGAGGAGATGGAGGAATCGTTAAATGAATGACTTTTTGTTGCAGTAACTGATACTGAATTTGCAGATGTTGTGCCTTTTGATGTTAGTAATGATCTGGGCAGTACTTGCGGTTTAAGTGGTAGATCTATATTAACATTTTGGTAATCAAATGAATGAAATTAAAATTAAAAGAAAAAAATATAAATATTAAAAATTGAAACCAAATGTTTAAACTAAATAATAATGTTAAGAAAGAAATATAGATGTATACAAATAGAAAATTACTACAATAATAAATTTATAAACTAAAAATAAAATTATTAAATATTACACAAATAATAATAATATAAAATACAAAAAGAAGTTATAATTATTTTTTATATAGCTATTATTGCAATATATTATTGCAATATCCACCGAAAATTTCAGAATAAAATAATTCGAATTGTTAGGAAGATTTAATGATTTACAATTAATTTTAATTTTAAGGTATAGAATGTCAAAGAAAAGTCTGTCCAAACACATACTGGTTTACTCTTCCAATAATCGTTCTTCATTAGCATAATATTGTATACATTTTATATGTAAAATGGTATTTCTAGCTTTTAAATTGGAACACTAAACTATTAATGCTCTTACGTCCTAGCATAAATATGAATTTTTAATAACAATTTTTTGAGTTAAAGAGGATTTTTTAATCGACGCTTTCTTTGGGGTAATGTTTTTTTTAATAACTTGCATTTGGATGAATATTGAAAATGGACTCTCTTCCATATAATTTCATACTTTTTGAACTAAAAATATATTCTGTTTTTTACAAAAATGAGATCTTGTTTATTTCTACATTATTTATAGACATCGAAAATATTCAACAAAATTTAAAAATTGTAATTTTATGAAATATCAATGGACGCAATAGAAGATAGCCAAAAAATAATTAATGTAAAATTAAATTTTTAAAATTGTATTAAACTTTTTAACATCACATTTTTCTAAAATAGAAAGGAAGCTTTTAATATAGACATTTGATTGAAAAAATTAAAATGCTATAAAAAAGCACTTACTAGAAACGCTTTTCTAGTACTAGACGTACTAGAAATAGTACAGTGAGACTAGTTTCAGGAAGCATTTTGAAATTTCTTCCATGTGAAAACATTTAATTGAAATAAATTCATTATATTTAGTGTAAAAAAGACCAAAATATTTTAATGGGAAGAAAGTAAGCCTTCCTCTAGTATACGACACTACATACTAATGATTGATATTAATTCATAAAAAGTCAAAGTAACAAAAATACAATACAGAATTAAAATTTTAACTAATACATACTACAATAAATTT